>NC_090650.1:421360662-421660662 GCF_040937935.1 Hyperolius riggenbachi
GCCTCGCTCCCTGGTCTTGTCCAGCTGTCCGTTACTGCGCACAAGCGCAGTAGCAAAAAAACAGGGACACAGGGATAGCTGGACGCAGCGATCCAGGGGTTTTATTGTATAGGACTAGTAGACTGAAGTCCATTTAAAAACGGGCTCTAGCCCTGTTTTTTTTAACTTTGTGCATGAACCCACGTCTGCCCGGCTCACTGGCCCCAACCTCCAGTCCCAACTGCTGTCCGGGTCCATGCTGCGCACATGCGCAGTAGCAAAAAGCACGGACCTAGCTACACAGAGAAAGCGCTATGTAGGGACACAGGGGTTTTATTATAGAGGACTAGTGACCTAAGCCCGTTTAAAAATGGGCTCTAGGACTGTCACCGCCGCCACAGCGCACACTCGGCCCCGGCCCGCGCTCACGCCCGCTCCGCCGGCTGGCATGCCTCTATAGCCCGTCCTGTGTCCTTTCCCAACAGCTGTGTTAGTGCAGGACATGCGCAGTAGCGTAAAAGCCCTGACACAGGGACAGGACGCAGGGACGCTTGACTATTATTAGGTAGGATGATAATGTATAAAAGAGGTAGCAAGGCATTGTAAATTGCTGTACGAAGGTAACAAGCTGTCTTCCTGGAATTCTGCTAGCGGCAATGCCAGGCGGATGGGAATCCAGACATAAAACAGAAGGAGAGGCCCTCAGGAGAGCGTGGAGAGCGGTCCCCAGGGCAGGCCCGGGACATATTGCAACCTGCTTGCTACTAGTAACATGGTAACCTGAATTCACATGAGGAATGCAATACCTAGCGTTTAAATCAATGTAACGCACACAGGGGAGGGCGGCGCACAACAACAACATATGTATCAAGCAATAAGGCGACTGTGATCTTCCACTGTGATAATCGCCGCACCGCCTCAGCATAACAGGAACCCTGCGGTGATACGCACAATCGTCATTTATCAGCAATCTATTCCAGCGCCTCCATCAGGCTCAGCCACACATTACAGGAGCTGGATGGGGAACAAATGCCACTCTGAAATTGATTCACACGTTATTATTTAGTATTTATATGGCGCCGACATCTTCCCCAACGCTGTACAGAGTATCTTGTCTTGTCACTACCTGTCCCTCAGAGGGGCTCACAATCTAATCCCTACCATAGTCATATGTATGTATGTATCGTGTAGTGTATGTATCGTAGTCTAGGGCCAAGTTAGAGGGAAGCCAATTAACTTATCTGCATGTTTTTGGATGTGGGAGGAAACCAGAGTGACCGGAGGTAACTTGGACTGGATTGATTAGGGGGGCGGGGGGGTGTAACAGAGTTCCCTATTTTTTTTTTTCTTTTTACCTGGTCTGGGTGCAGTGTTAGTTGTTTTTTTTTTACCAAATAACAAGCTTACCACAGCATGCAAATAACAGAAAGCTTCCTATTTCTGATAACGCAAGGACACTATGACCAGAAGGTAATTGAATCTCCTCTCCTTTTAAAGAATTTACACAGCCTGTTTTCGAGGTGATGTTTGCTCTGAAACGGACAGTAAGCTGTGGCAATAGGGAGGGAAAAATAACGTTCGTTGGGGCAGAATCTTACAAAAAAAAATCTTGCCATGGCTATAGACCTTAATACCTGACTTTGCTTCAAGGTTGTACTTAGATGATGTTGACAAATGGTGTTGAAAGCCCCCTCCCTTAGTCACGGTCAGTGAGATGCTAATGATTCCAGTTTGCATGCAATGTAATGCAAATTGTATACATCCTGGACTTGGACCAATCCAAACTGTCAGGAAGTGCATTTAACTGGTTCAGTTTTAAGCTACATACAATTTGCATTCAATTTTCATGCAAGCCAAGCAAACTCCCGTCCCACTGAATTTGCATTCAATTTGCATGCAAGCTAACTGCCACCCTCTTACCTGACGTTTTCGTAGCGGTGAATGTAGATCTTGTGGAACTGGTGCTGCAGATGTTCGTCTTCTACATTGGTCATGTCGTTGATCATTTCAAGAACAACAAAGCGAGGTAATACAGAGAGGACGAGCCTTTCCTGTAAAACACAAGAAACGCCATGTAAGTCATATATATAGAATGATAATGAAGACTCACGCATTGTGCAGGCCACAAGTACACAGGGTGTTGCATAGGGAGGAACACATTTTAGTGTTCCCGCTAATGTGTCTGCATTTCAAATGCCTGTGTGACCCGCTAAAAAAAATGCTAATGCAAAGAACACTGCATCAGAATTGCCTTTATTCGCCAAGTACGGTGGTTGCTGTACCCAGCATTGGTTGCGGTACACAAGGCATAGGCATTGTTTAAAAGACAACAGTACTTGACAACAAAGAGGTACATTCAGATGGGCACAACAGCTAACATTTTTACATAGACAGACAGCGCTTGACAAGCATGAGATGTGCATTTGGATGTGTGTAGCAGCCAGGGCCGGATTTATCATAAGGCACTGTAGGCATGTGCTTACAGGCGCCTGATGATGGAAAGGCGGCTCACTCCATTCCCAGAGCGCCTTCCTCTCTCCTTGCTTATGCAGAGTCCTGAGCAGAGTATAAATGAGAGGTCACTCACCCTGCTCTCTGCATTCCACTGATGAGATCTCCCTTCAGTCAGGGGCATCTCTGGCTACCTAATGCTAAGGGGCACCTGTAGCTACCTACGATGGGCATGGGAAGTAAGGGAGAAGTGACAGCTGAGCCAGCCAGCCCACTTGTGCAGTTTGGAGGGGGTTTGTAGATTCATGGAGGGCGGAGTCTAGGGTGCCAGGACATCTGTGCTTATAGGCTCCTGTCAGGTAAATCCAGGCCTGGGAGCAGCATGTATTGGGGGACTGTCCATTTAGAGTGCTAACAGCTGGGGGATGGGGCAGTGCTGGCCAGGAGTGATGAGAGTTCAGAGCCATGGCATGGGGCTAGGAGCCAGAGTGCTGAGGTCTGCGGGTGGGCCTGGTAGGAAGAGTTGGAGTTCAGGTGGAGGACGGCTTGAGTCAGAGGCGTAGCTAGAGATGATGGGGCCCTATAACAAAACTTTCATTGGGCCCTCAAATGGGGGCACTCTTAGGCAATGCCACCTGCCCCTACCCTTTGGCTAAGAGTTAATTGACAATTTACATTCCCATGCCATCTACATTGTACATAGTTAATGGGCACTGAGACAGTCAGAGGGGGGAGGAACAAAAGAAAGTAATAGTGAATAATACATCAAGTACCTCCTGGGCCCCCCTCTTCTCCAGGGCCCCATAGCAGCTGCTATGGCTCTTGGTACGCCCCTGGCTTGAGGAAATAATGCGTTTCTGTATCTGGTAGGTCTGAAGGAGATGGTGCAGTAACGTCTGCCCGTCAGCAGGAGCACAAAGAAGCGATTGCCGGGGTGGGAGGGGTTGTGTGAGATTTTGGAGGCCCTCGACCCGAGTGTCACCAAATGGAGGAGGTCTAGCGCAGGCAGGGAAGATCCTGTGATTTTTTTCCCACAGCTTTTATTACTCTTTGGATCGCATTGCATGGATTTTTCTATGTATTAGTATTATTTATTGGATTTATATAGTGTCCAAATATTATGCAGCGCTGTATAATACATAGGATTACAGACAATGATAACAGGGGTCACCAACAACACAATACAGGTAATAAGCAATAGGATACACAGATCATACCCTAGAGTAGTAATCAAAAAGTTCACGTTATTCTGGGTAGAGTGCACCATCTAGTATGATACACAAGGGGAGGGGGCCCTGCCAAAGGCTTTCAATCTAGAGAGAGGGGGTGGTGACACAAAAGGAGGGGGCTGCATCGAGAGGTTCTCAGCAGAGACAGTTAGAGCGGCAGTGTGGTGGGGTAGGTCTCCTTGAAGAGGTGAGTTTTGAGGGCTTTTTTGAAGGTGTTGAAGAATGGGGCAAGCCTGGTGGGCAGTGGGAGAGAGTTCCACAGGATGGAGGCAGCTCTAGTGAAGTCCTGAAGTTATGCATTGCAGTGCGAGATGCGTGAGGTGGTTGTTGGAGGAGCGCAGTGGGCAGCCAGGTGTCTATCGGTTGACCAGGTCAGTGATGTAGGTCGGACAGGACTTATGTATAGATTTGTTAACCAGACATAGGATCTTGAAGTTGATTCTGAAGTGGATTGGACATCAGTGAAGGGATTTGCATAGGAGAGTTGTGGAGACAGAGCGGTGGGAGGAGTAGATTAGTCTAGCTGCTGTGCTCATGATGGATTGTAGGGGGGGCGATGTGGTTCTGAGAAAGGCCTGGCAGGAGGTTGCTGCAGTAGTCCAGGCAGGAGATGATGAGGGCATTGGCAAGGAGCTTGGCAGTGTTATGGGTCAGGAAGGGCTGAGATGTTTCGTATGTATTGTATTCTGTGTATTACTGGCTAGTTTCTAAATGTGAGGTTCCTACCATAAGGCTTGGCACGTCTCACACTAAGATGAATGGAAGCATTTATCTCAATGTGTTTATCGGCGATTGCGCGAGCACCGCAGTTGTCTGAATTCTCTGAGATGCTGCGTGTTTGTTGCGTTTGCAGTTTCGTATCTCTCCAGAGGCTAAAATTGCAAAAAAAAGAATGATGGGGACCAATGCCAAACACTCTTCTGCTCGGTAGCAGAAAAAACGTTTCTCATTGGTTAAACAAGGCACCGGCTAGTGTTGGGCGAACACCTGGATGTTCGGGTTCGGGCCGAACAGGCCGAACATGGGCCAGATGTTCGGCATGTTCGGCCCGAACGCCGAACTCAATGGAAGTCAATGGGACCCCCGAACATGCCCATTTTGGGGGCCCTATGGGGTCGCAGGCATAGGGGGGGAGCATGCCCCGATCGGGGGGGGGGGGGTCGGAAATTCCCCCCACCCCCTCCGCTAGCGCTCCCCCCTCTGCCCGCTTCCCCATAAAAAAAGTTTAAGGCAAGTTAAATAGTACCTGGTGGCTGGCACTGGCAGTGGAGTGAGGAGGAGGAGGAGTCCGAGTAGCAGAGTGACGCGTTGAGGCCGGGCAGCGGGCGGTTCAGCGGTAGTACCCTTGTGGTACTTCCGCCCTTTCTCTGACCTCACGTCCTCTACGTGATGATGCATACGGGTACTACCGCTGAACCGCCCGCTGCCCGGCCTCAACGCGTCACTCTGCTACTCGGACTCCTCCTCCTCCTCACTCCACTGCCAGTGCCAGCCACCAGGTACTATTTAACTTGCCTTAAACTTTTTTTATGGGGAAGCGGGCAGAGGGGGGAGCGCTAGCGGAGGGGGTGGGGGGAATTTCCGACCCCCCCCGCGATCGGGGCATGCTCCCCCCTTATGCCTGCGACCCCATAGGGGGGCCGTATTGCAGCATGTTCGGGCGAACAGGGCCCTGTTCGGCCGAACAGGGGCCCTGTTCGGCGGGCATTGAATAGTTCGGGCGAACCCGAACTAAAAAGGCCGAACACCATCAGGTGTTCGGCCGAACTCGAACATCACCCGAACAGGGTGATGTTCTGCAGAACCCGAACAGTGGCGAACACTGTTCGCCCAACACTAGCACCGGCAGCCAGCCATGTGAGTCACCTCTCACTGCAAGGAGCTTATTAGGTACAGAGGTACAGTTAGGTCCATAAATATTTGGGCAGAGACAACTTTTTTCTAATTTTGGTTCTGCACTACCACAATGAATTTTTGAATGAAACAACTCAGATGTAGTGGAAGTGCAGGAGTTCTTTAAGCTTTAAAGGATACCCCAACTGAAATGTGACATAATGAGATAGACATGTGTATGTACAGTGCCTAGTACACAAATAACTATGCTGTGTTCCTTTTTTTCTTTCTCTGCCTGAAAGAGTTAAATATCAGTCCTGACTCAGACAGGAAGTGACTACAGTGGGACCCTCATTGATAAGAAATTCCTCTTTTTTATCTCTTTCTTGCTCTCAGAAGCCATTTTCTGCTAGAAAAGTGTTTTATAGTTGTAATTTCTTATCAGTGAGTGATAAGTGATCAGTTTAATTGTTTCTGCTCAGGGACACATTCATTGACGTATGCCAGAGCTCAAATCCATAACCAATTAACGCCCTTTATCTCTTTCCTGCTCTCAGAAGCCTTTTACTGACAGGAAAGTGTTTTATGGCTGTATTTCCTTATCAGTGAGGGTTATGCTGTAGTATGACCCAAAAACTGTCACTTGCATGCCTGAATTTTAAACCTTTCAGGCAGAGAAAGAAAAAAAGGAACACAGCATAGTTATTAGTGTGCTTGGCACTGTATGCACATGTCTATCTCATCATGTCACATGTCACCTCGGGTACCCTATAAGGGGCAGCTTTTGCTGCATATGACGGGCAAGGGAAAAGTGACAGCTGGGGCAGCCAGCACACTTGCGATGCAGTTTAGAGGGGGTTTGTAGGTATATGAAGGGTAAAGTCTAGGGTGCCAGGACATTTGGTGCCTATAGGCTCCTGTGAGGTAAATCTGGACCTGGCTGGCTGTAACAAAGGAATCTTTTTTATGTTGTTGCGTATCTTTTAAAGCAGAGAGGAAGTTCTGAGTTCAGGTCCGCTCTAATTCAGATGTGTTTTAAAAAAAAAAAGTAGTAAACAGTGGCAGCCAGCGGAGGTTGGTTTGCATCTGAACAGACAGTACACACAACAGACTCACACACTGATAGACTGTGTTTGTTTTGCTGTCTGAGGGCTGGCAGGTGTCCAGAGATGCTATTATTGCTCAAATAACCCTTTAAAAAAATGGTACAGGAGATACTATGTCATTATAGCAACACTCTATTATTCCCATCCTTATCTTTTCTCGGCCCCAGGTGTGACCAATTCCATGATTCTGAGAGAATTAATATAAATGAAAAGTACACCTGATGTCAGGGGAAAAAAAAGAAGATAGTTACCTCTGCAGGGGGTGGGTCTAAAGGTGGCCATACACTGGTCGATTTGCCATCAGATCGACCAACAGATAGATCCCTCTCTGATCGAATCTGATCAGAGATGGATCGTATGGCTGCCTTTACTGCAAACAGTATGTGATAACAACAGAGGCGCCAACAGGATAAAAGGAGAAACCGTATTAAAATCAATAAAACAGAGGGGGGCAAGGGTGGACTTACCTCCCCAATATTCAAAACACAAACAAGGAGCAGCTTGACGTTGTGTAATAACAGCGCAGCGCCTCTGTGTGACACAGAGGCACTGCGCTGTTACTACACAACGTCAAGCTGCTCCTTGTTTTTTGTATTTTTGCCTGAGGAAGCGGGCTTGAGACCCGCGAAACGCGTTGCAATTGTTCTTTGTCTTGGAGTTCAGATTAAATGTTTTTGCCATTTGATCACAGTGGTTGTGTTTTGAATATTGGGGAGGTAAGTCCACCCTCACCCCCCTCTGTTTTATTGATTTTAATACGGTATCTCCTTTTATCCTGTTGGCGCCTCTGTTGTTATCACATATTGTTATCCACCTGGTGGATGGGTGTGGACACCCACTCTTTTTTCTACTACAGAGAGCGACTTCTTAACCTGAGTGGGGACAGGGCTAACATCCCCATATGCACTTATAGTGGTTGCCTGATCCTCGGCAACCCGTGTTTGTGAGTATATTTCTCTCATTAACTTACTATACTCATCTTATCACCAATAATACACTATTGGGGGCTCCCGTCTCTATTTTTGTCTCCTTACATATTTACTGCAAACAGATTGTGAATCAATTTCAGCATGAAATCGATTCACCATCTGTGGACCTGCCGCTGCCGCCGCCCCCCTTGCGTACATTACCTGATCCGGCCGGCGCGAGTCCCCCGGGTTTCGCTATCTTCTTCTCCGCTCCAGGCTCCAGGGCTGCAGCTTCCCTTCACTTCCTGAGGGCGCTCTACTGTTTAAACTTCCTGTCGGGACAGGAAGTGAAGCCAGCCAGAGACCAGGGGAGAAGGAGCCGTGGTGACAGCGGAGATACGCACCAGCCGGATCAGGTAATGTATTGCCGCTAGCGTCGGTCGTCGGACATTCGAACGCCGTTATTGACGCACTCCCGACCCGCCGGCGATCGAGCGAAAACTTTCGCACTGACAGATCGACGGGAACGATCGATTTCGAATGGCGGAAATTATCGACGGAAAAATAGTTAGGTGTATGGGCCCCTTTAGGGTTATGGCACCACCAGGGGAGGCTTAGATTTAGGCACCACCAGGGGGTGGTCTTAGGGTTAAGCACCACCAGGGGATTTTTAGGGTCAGGCACTACCAGGGGGGTCTTAGGGTTAGGCACCATCAGGGAGGTCTTAGGGTTAGGCACCATCAGGGGGGTCTTAGGGTTAGGCACCACTGTGGGGAAGTTAGGGGTAGGCACCCCCAGGGGGGGGGGGTTAGGATAAGGCGTAGGTAGTGGAGGCCTCTGTGTGAGAGTAGGGTTAGGTTTAGCTATAGTAAAATATCGCTAACAGTTGACGATATTTTACTAATGATTAATGAACACTTTAAATAGTAAATTACCGATATTTACCGATATTGTACTATCGGCACTGTTACTGCGCCCGATTTTCCATGGCCCCCGAAATACATGTATGTATCTGTATCACAGCACTGTACTGGCCAGGATAAAATAAATATTTAGTCACTCAAAGCATGTACAGTTTACTGTTATTTCTCCCGAGCATTCGCCACTTTGCCAGGTATTCACCTCTAAATGCCAAAACAGCTTGTGTAACGTTCATTTGTTATTTTTTCTTTTCTAAGTGACACTGAAGCTTTTCTTTAGCAATCGCTTTCCGACGTGATCTCAAAGGCACCTTGCAGAAAAAGCAAAAAAAAGGTATTTATGACAGAAGACCTCACACTTCCACGTTCGGCTGCAGAGGCGCAGCAGCTTGGTGGAGAGCGCGGGCTTGGCGGCTGCGAGATTGCCTGGGGAAATGTGTGACCCTCGGCGTTCGTGTAGTAAATTACTAAAGTGGGTAGGGATCCCATTTATTTCTCTGCGCTGGGAATAACGTCATTGCAGGGCCAGGCCGGATAATGGGCTTCTGAGAGGAGAATGAGGAGAATTTCCTGATTTCATCGCAGCCTGGCATTGCAGCGGGGAAATATTATGCTCCGATGCAGCACCATTATCTCCTACATGTGATTCCTTACCAAGAATTAACAGTTCAATAATGGTCGCCGGGGGCCACGGCTTAGCGCGCACACTGCAGGCGGTGACGCCACAACAAGGCCTGATAAACTACATGGACAGTTTGACAAGCTTTGAGGGACGGGTCATGCTTGTCTGTTGCAAATAGGGTTGCAACGGTATGAAATTCCACGATATGATAAATGTAAAAAATAAATACCACAGTATGATGGTATTACGGTATACAACAATTATTCGGCCCCGGGCCCCCCCCTTACATTCAATAATGTGCCCCCCACTCCAGTAGTAGGTGGCCGCAGCACCAGGGATAGGTGTAGCCAGGATAGGTGCCTGCAGCATAGCTAGCCAGGGATAGGTGTAGCCAGGATAGGTGGATGCAGCATAGGTAGCCAGGGATAGGTGTAGCCAGGATTGGTGCCGGCAGTAGAGAGAGCCAGGGATAGGTGTAGCCAAGATTGGTGCCGGCAGTAGAGAGAGCCAGGGATAGGTGTAGCCAGGATTGGTGTCGGCAGTAGAGAGAGCCAGGGATAGGTGTAGTCAAGATTGGTGCCCGCAGGCAGTGGAGAGAGCCAGGGATAGGTGTAGGCAGGATTGGTGCCCACAGTATAGATAGCCAGGGATAGGTGTAGCCAGGATTGGTGCCCACAGTATAGATAGCCAAGGATAGGTGTAGCCAGGATTGGTGCCCACAGTATAGAGAGCCAGGGGGGATGCAGCAGCAGGGGGTACAAAACAAATACTAACTTGCTGGCAGCCGGGTCGTCCTGCACGCTGTACTAGCTTCATTCTACTTCCTGTAATAATCTCCTTGTAATAGCGCCCAGGGGGCGCTGTTTCAGGGAAATAGAACAAGAACAGGAAGTAGAATGAAGCTAGCACAGCGTGCAGGACGACCCGACTGCCAGTAAGTATTTGCTTATCCTCGCCGCTGTTTGTTCGCCCGCCGCTACGTAGCATCTCCGCCGCCCCCCAGTACCCCCGCCCCCCGAAAACCGGTAAAACGAGATTGTGCATGGTACGATTACCATGCACAATCAAACCGAGGTATATCGTCATACCGGTATACTGCGGCAACCCTAGTTGCAAACTACAAATAAAAAAGAAGTGTGTGCTCACATCAGGCGTAGCCTGACTTATCTACTGGCTGCCTCATGCCTATTGACTAATTAACATTTCTGAGACTGCCTAACGCAGATTGGCGGCCGCAGAGTGGCTCCGTTGTTCCTCCAGGACGCCATATGGCGTTATCTCATGATGAGCGAGATTTGATGGGAGCTCGCGCTCGTCACTGTATACATGCAGTGGCATTGATCATTTAACCGTAGTTCCAGGTGTGGCTCCGTCAAACTTGCAATAATTACTTTATTTTTTTGGACTGTAAGACTCACTTTTTCTCCCTCAAAAGTTGGGAAAAAAGTCACTGCGTCTTACAGTCCAAATGCAGGGAGTTCCTGACTTGTGAACGCCTCCAATACGAACCTTCAACCCGTCCAGTACAGGGGACTCAGAGGAGGACACAGAGGGATAAACGGAGGACACAGGGGGACACAACGGGGCATAGAGGAGGACACAAGGGAGACTCAAAGAGGCATAGAGAAGGACACAGGGGGACACAAAGGGGCATAAAAAGGGATACAAAGGTGCATAAAGAAGGACACAAGGAGGACAGGTGCAGACACAGGAGGACACAAGGGTGACAGAGGAGGACACAGGGAGACTCAAGAGGTACAAGGGGGCATAAACCTCAAGATGCCCCTTCACCATGGATGCACCAGGTTTAGTATATATATTTTATTCCCTGGTTTTTGTCCTCTAAACCTAGGTGCGTTTTATGGTCAGTGGCGTCTTATAGTCCAAAAAATAGGATATACGCAGATACTTTCGTATCTACAAAACACCATTTTACACATTAAACTATAGCTTTAACGAAGAACCTCATGAGCGGGCATAGGATTGGGCACCGAGCAGGAACATTATTTGCAAATGTATACCAAAAAATATATGCCCTTTACTAGTCATTGAAAAAAAAAGCTTTAAACTCCCCCCCCTCACTCTGCAGTGCAGGGGCGTAGCAATAGGGGTTGCAGAGGTAGCGACCGCATCGGGGCCCTTGTGCCAGAGGGGCCCCTAAGGGCCCTCCCTCAACTACAGTATTAGCTCTCCATTGGTCCTGTGCTCATAATAATCACTTCTATAGATACTTTGAATAGTGGTAATCATTAACAAACTGTTCCCAATCCCCTTTTGGCACCTCAGACACTGTAGTTGCCATTGGCAGGTTTTGGTGCGCTGTATCAATTGTTATGTATAAAGTGCTTGGGGGGCCCCATTGTAAAACTTGCATCGGGGCCCATAGCTCCTTAGCTACGCCACTGCTGCAGTGGACCTACTTAACCTTTCTGAATAAGTCCAGAGATAACACTACTAGATGGATATTTTTAACTCTTCCTGGAGTTCTCCTTTAAAGAGGAACCATAACCAAGGATCGAACTTCAGCCCAATCAGCAGCTGATACCCCCTTTCCCATGAGAAATCTTTACCTTTTCTCAAACAGATCATCAGGGGTGTCTGTATGGCTGATATTGTGGAGAAACCCCTCCCACAGTGTGATGTCAGGACCTAGGTCCTAACAGTTTCCTGTCTGTGAGCCTTGTTGCATTGTGGAAAAAATGCAGCTGTTTCCAACTGCCAAGCAACCAGCATCTCCCTTTGTGCATATGTATATCTATAAAGAAAAAAACCTTATAGACTATGGCAATGTTACAAATTACATGGCGAATATCAATAATTTCTTGATCTCTCTTTTGTTTTTTAATGTCTCACTTTGAAATGTAATCATTTTTTCTTGCCTTTGCGATAAAGTTCCTCTTTAAAGTGCCAATGTGGAGTTCTGGGAGTTTGAAGGGGTGGGACCTCACCTGACTTTTATAGGAAAGCACAGTCTGACTAGTTCTTTGGCACCTTGTAATGTCTGGAGTTTCTGGCCATCTTGACCTACAGTTTTCTACTGAACTCAATTTCAGGATTACTCATCAAGACTTTCAGTCTCAGCTGATCCCATTTACGGCGAGCTACTTTACTAATATGAAGATGTCAAGAAGTGCGTCTGACATTTTGCACTGGGGTCTAGAAAAGTTACATAAGTGGCTTTTCTACGATCGTCCTCCGCTCTTTTCTTCCTCCACACTACAGAATCTGACAAGCAGAATGAAGAGGAGTTCAGCGAGTTTGCTGCTGCCGTCATCCTCGGCAGGGCGCAGCTACCTCTCTCGGAGAACGGTGACTGAAATGGACACTCTCCTCTCATCCAGGCTTTTTTTGGCTCCATTCCTTCGTATGTTCTATAAATGCCATCACCATGGCAATCCCAGGAGACCCGTCTCCATAGAAACACCTGTGATTTGGAAGGGGCTTACTGGGGGCAAGCAATGCTCTCTTGTTGGCATGGCAGCTCTCAAGAGTTGTCAAGATTTGCCGTATTTAAATTGTAACAGAAAAAGAAAAGCCCACAGAGATATCACGACATGCTTTGGTGTCCACTCTTGTTTCCCGGGGCACGGTTTTATAAGACAGGCTCACTATTAAAAACTTTTGTTTGGTCCGCCGAGTGAATTCAGTAAAAGATGACAAATAATTGAAGTCTAGCTTTAGTTTTGAGCCGTCTGCAAAGGAATTTGACCCTCTTTTGTGTTTCAGCTTCTGTCCCTGATCCTATATCAAATAACTTCTCACTCCTTGCCATGAGCTAGTGGATAATTCTCTCTCACCGGGACATGGAGAGCAACAAAGTACATTTTTGGAGAATTAGGTAAGGAAGAGTTTGACCCAGCATCCTATTTTTTTTATTGCTGTTCCTTGTTTCCTATCAACCACTTGGGGTCACATTACATTTATTTGAAAAGAGTCTGAAGGCAAATTAAAAAAACAAAAATAGATACTTACCTAAGGAGAGGGAGAGCTCTGGGTCCTACAGAGCAGAACCTTCCCATTCCTCTTCTGGTCCCCTCATTCTAGCACTGGCTCTCCCGTTAACAGTCTCTGACCGATGGGTCGGAAACTGCTCTCTTCCTCTGTGGTAGGCTTCGGAAGTCTTTGGGAGCCTGAGTGCTCCCAAAAACAGGCGGCTCCGCACTGAGCCTGCGTGAGCACGTAATCTGGCGCATGCTCAGTACGGAGCTGTCTGTCTTCTTGAGCACTCGGGCTCCCAAAAGGGGGAGCCAGCGCTGGAGAGGACCATGAGAGGGACAGGGAGGCTCTATAGAATATCAATACAACACAAAGGGGATATCAACCCTTATATTAAAACCCACCCTGGCGTTCTATTAAATGCGCCAGGGTGGATGCGCAGCACTATTTTTTGATTTTTTTTTTTCATGTAGCTAGCCTAGCACCAGCTATATGATTCCCCCCTCCCTGCGGCGTCCGCCAAGCCCCTCCGATCGCCGCCAGCGCGTCTTCCCATAAGGAAATCCCGTTCCCATAAGGAAATCCTTGTTCACAGTTGTGTTTGGACCCCAATGTGTGAAATTATATTTATATTATTCCTTTATATCACTATTTTAATAAATTAATCCCGGTCCTGAGATTCCGTTACCTCAGAAGCAGCCCACCTACTAACCTTCCCTTCCTCCGATACAAGGGACTTTATTTCAGATCTGGTGTTTTTGTGGAAACACATGTTATGGGTGTGAAGATCATGATGCCCACACGTGTTTTGTGACCCTTTTAAGAAGGGCTCCAAGGCCACAAAGGACACCAAGGGGAGACAAGGAAAGGGGTGTGAACATTTTGAGGGCCCTATCAAAATTTTTCTGGGGAGGGGGGAGGCAGGAATTGTAGTTACCCCGTCAGTGAGTCACTTTCATTTGGGAAATCCCATAGGAAGAGCAGTAATGAAAAGCTGGAGACGCCTACCTGTCTCTGGTTCTCAGTCTCGAGCCTCAGCCTGGCCTCCACGCATCTTCTGGTCTCCAGGAAGGCCTGCCTCTGAGCCCGATCTGATAGGTAGCTGATGCAGATTCCTGCCGTGTTCATACACATAAACAATACGATTTGTGCCACAATCTGGAGAAAAAAAAGAGGGATAATTTCAGGTCATGACCCTTCCCAAAAACACTCAAAATAAATATTTTATTGCAGAGTTGCCAAAGAAAAACAATAGATTTTCGAAAAAACAAATTGCACTTGGCACTAAATAAGAAATGGATTATCAAACACAACAGTAATCCAAGCAAGAATGGAAGTCTGGAAAGTCTTGCAGGCTCTGTTGAGGACACCACATTGGGGTGGGGAGTAACAACAAAACTTTCAGATGCAGCTGTTCCCCACCCCTCTGATGAATGACCTGACCTGCACTGCATCAACTTCAATTCCAACATCCCACAGCTGATGTAATGGCCCATACTCACGGGCTACAAATGTCGCCGCAACACGTGGCGTGCGCGTGTTGCAGCGACAGGTCGCCCGTGAGTATGCGGCGTTGCACGGGCGCGCTCCCCGAACTGTCGCTCATCGCTGATGTCGCCAGGCGATTGAGTCGCTCAATCGCCTGGCGACAGTCGCCGCCGCAACTCCTCCGCAACTGTCGCTAGTCCGCGTGAGTACGCGGACTAGCGACAGCAACAAGATAAGTAACACATTGGGCTTCTGGCGTGGGGAGGAACAGCAGCGACAGCTTCCGCTGCATCAGTTGCCAGGTCCCTCCGCCGTGTGTATGCGGAGGGACCCGGCGACGAGCTGTCGCCGGCCTGTCGCGCACACGCTCACGTGTGCTGGCGACAGGCCAAAAAGTTGCCCGTGAGTATGGGCCATTAGTCTCTCCTCTGCACTTTTTACAAGCCATTGTCATTTTTTTTTAAACTCAAACCTTTTGCAGATATTAACTATTGAATTAACCTGCATGCTTCCAGTTCACTATAGTGCCCCTTTAAATAACTTTTGGCTCAACCTCGGCCTGGAGTGTTATGTTTCTTCATTTACCAGTTTACCAACTTCTTAAAGTGAACCAAGCACCATTTTTAGCACCCAGGGCGTCTCAATAGCAAATGAAAAATGCATGCCAACAATATGTCTCATTATTAAAATAAACTTCCACTTTACCTCTGATTTTACATTCAAAGTAGTTTTATTAGCCTACTTCAAAAGGCCTGTGGTCTGTCCTAGCCCACAGAGATCTCATGAAGCTAACTGTTTTATTGTAATCATTACCAAGAAGTAAACAATACCTTTTCATCAACAGAGGGAGGTGGGTAATTAGGACAGTGTCTTTAAAGAGATTATCTAGAGTGATTGTGTCAAGATAGTATCTCTGACTTCTGTAAATAAGGACTGTGAGAAGTGGAGGGGGGAACATGGCAGCTTCTATGCCAGAAGAAATTCCAGAATGAAAGAAAGGGTGTTTAGTTCCCTTTAAAGTGAACTAAGCAGCTCCTGGCTTCAAATAGCTGCAAGGGCTGCCATTGTTCAGAAGCTCAACCCCTCCTGTTTTACAACTAGTATTGTCCAGGCTAGGTGTGAAATTCTTCAACTGTAACTGATGTTTTCTGTTTGAAGTACAATGGGGGTTTGTTTGTGGTCAGTTAAGTCTAATGAGGTGATTTCTTATCTGTGTGCCACAATCTCCTGCTCAGTGATCGCAGGTCCTTTATGGACGGACAAAGTGGCTATTTTAACCCTTAGATGTAAAAAAATGAGGTAAATTGAAAGTTTTTTTTAATAATAAACCACATTTTTAGAATGCATTTTTAATTTGCTATAGAGCTGCCCTGGGTTTTAAAAATGATGCTCGGTTCACTTTAACGCTGTTCCCCTCCCCTCCTCCCATTCCTTCTGCTCTGCAGGTTTCCATATCGCGTTTAATTAATATGTAAATGAGAGCATGTCAATTTATAAAAAGGCTTAATTTTTTTCCCCTACACAAATAAGACTTTTCTGAAAAAAATTAAAACTGATCTAAGAGGGGAAATCAAGAGTGATTAAAGGTTGAAACGGAGAAAAGCCTAGGTCCGGAGTGTGGCTATCTTTGTGGGTGGACGTAGAGGACCATAGGGAGAGGTCATAAGAGGAGGCTAGTTTGAGACGACAGCAGGGGAGTTGGTATCAATAGGCACACTGAAGATAATGACAGAAGGTACGTGGAGAGGAACTGGAGAAGCCATGCAGAGAAGTAGTCTATTAAGGTGGAAGCTGGTCCAGGAGGACGATAGATGATGGCAATCTGGAAGTGGTGAGGAGAGTAGATACAGACAGCGTGAACCTCAAAACATAAGAGAGATAGTGAAGGTGCAGGTGTAAGAGGTTTGACGGAACAGCGTTCAGAATGGAGGAAACCCACTTCGCCCCCCCAACCTTTATGCCATCATATCTAGATGTCATATAATGTATACACTCGCATATAAGCCGACCCGCGTATAAGCCAAGGTAGCCACTTCCCCCTCAGAAACCAGGAAAAAGTGATTGATTTGCATAGAAGCCCCTCACCAGTTTAGCCCCCTCCCCATAGCCAGATGTGCCCCAAGGATGATAGTGCTGTGCCTCAAGACACCACTAGATGGGTCATAGATATGAGACACAGCGATTGCCACACAGGAAGAATCTCCAATCATTGCATTGCTGACACGTTGCTTGCACGCTCCGTTCCACAAGCCAGGGGACACAGGTGGTCTTGAGCAGCACACTCTGCACACCATATTACGGGGGTTGGGGGGCACAGACACAGCAGGGAGCCAGCTGGCAAGCAGGACCACTAGTGCACGATCCTTACGCTCTTCTGCCGGTAACAAAACCTGCTTCAACATCCGTTCTACTCCACTGACTCACATATAAGCCGAGGGGCAACTTTCTGGCACATTTTTTTGAGCTGAAAAATTAGGCTTATATGCGAGTATATAAGGTATATGACAGCTTCATGTTGGGCGAGGCAGTCCCATTGTTTTGGGTCATAACTAATGTTGCAGTATTTGTGCTTTGTGAAGTCTATTTATTATTTGTAGAGCCAGAACTGACCTGCTGCCCTATCTCCTGCGTAACCTTGGTGTTTAGCATGTGGAGTGAGACTCCTGTCAATCTTATCAAATTTTGTTTGGGGGTCAAAAATTCGGCTTGTATGCCAGTATATACGGTATCTCTTTCTAGTTTAGCCACACCACAGGATGGGTTGATTTGGAGCACTTGAAACTTCCCTTTCTCCTGCCACACCCCTCTAATATCATCTCCAGTGACCAGGAAGAAGCCCATGCAGATCAACAGCCTCAACCGATTTAACTAGTTATTGTTCCCGCAGCAGTATATCTATCCCCACAGCTGTTTGCAGCTAGATTTTCTGTGTAAACTATCTAAACTTTAGATAAGATATATAGACAAGTTACTTGTTATAGTTAGTTTTTCATCTCGGGTCCACTTTAACCCCGTACCTCCCCCACTCTCCCATAGTTACTGAAATAATTTTATATATATATATATATATATATATATATATATATATATATATATATATATATATATATATATATATATGTATATATATATATATATATATATATATATGATTTAAACAATATATTTAAATAGTTACCTTAGGGAATTACCTTTTTTAATATGTATGCCATGGGGGTATAGTACTGTTATTTTTGCAAATGAGATCTTGTAATTTTATTTCTAAATAAATTTCCTTTATTTCTAAATAAAATATTGTCACCATACATTGTACTAGGGACATATTTTAAACATTGTAATCACTGGGACCAATAGGCAAATAAAATTAGTTTTATCCACAGTAGCATGTTTTAAATTAAAACTATAATGGCTGAAAACTGAGAAATCATGATTTTTTTCCATTTTCTTTCCTATTATTCCCATTAAAATGCATTTAGAATAAAATAATTCTGAGCAAAATGTACCACCCAAAGAAAGCCTAATTGGCAGTGAAAAAAACAAGATATAGATCATTTTGTTGTGGTAAGTAGTGATTAAGTTATTGGCCAATGAAAGGGAGGAGCGCTGACAGGTGAAAATTGCTCTGGCCCATATGGGGGAAAACCTTTTAGTGGTGAACTAGTTAATATATAATGTATAGATATATAGATGAATGAGTTTTGACGACTGCAGAAACACCTACATACATTTGATGTGGGTACACATCTCTGTACATTGGGATATTTATTTCCTGGCTTACATCTGCGGTGACTCATGTCCCTTATTACATGGGGTGGCTATTATAAGCATCACTCTATACAGAGCAAGTCCAGTACTTAAAAATAGGCTTGTTTCCCTCATTAATGTACCCGTGGCTGACAGTGACACCTCCCCCAAAATAGAGTGCACACGTTTTTCCCAAGCACTAATAATGTTTATTCAAGCTATTTTAAAGTAAACTTCAAGGAGTTTTAAACGGCATAGGTAAAAATGCCCCAAGGTTAGCGATTATGATGCAAAGAAAAATGATCCACACCTGCAGATAATAATACAGACCCAAGTGTGCTGAGGCAATATAACAATACAGTGAGAGCAGAAGAAAAACTTGACCCATACAAAACAGCATCACTCGTAAATATGGTCAAAATAGAACAATACTTCATTACAGAAAATGTGAATATAATGACAGGTTTACTAAATATTCAATTAAAGTGATGGTGGCGTAGTGGTTAGCGCTGTTGCCTTGCAACGCTGGGTCCCTGGTTCGAATCCCAGCCAGGTCAACATCTGCAAGGAGTTTGTATGTTCTCCCCGTGTCTGCGTGGGTTTCCTCCGGGCACTCCGGTTTCCTCCCACGTCCCAAAAACATACAGATGAGTTAATTGGCTTCCCCTAAATTGGCCCTAGACTATGATACATACACTACATGATATAGACATATGACTATGGTAGGGACTAGATTGTGAGCCCCTCTGAGGGACAGTTAGTGAGAAGACAATAAACTCTGTACAGCGCTGCGTAATATGTCGGGGCTATATAAATACTTGAATAAATGAATAAATAAATAAACCAGAGACAAAGCACCCTCATGTACTTTACCATATATATCAGTGGGAACATTAAAGAAAACACCTACCATGCTTTCTGTTTCATTCTGCACTGCACAGCTTGTTTCTTATCAGACCTGATAAAATCCCCGACTGAACATTCAGTCTGGCTTTGCTATAATGACTCAGCTATAATGATTCCTGAGCAGAGCCAGCAGGGGGCAGGCTTGGACTTGAAAAGACACCAGAGAGCACAGACTGAGCTATAAATATTCCTGAGCAAAGCCAGACTGAATGCTCAGTCTGGGATTTTATCTGGGCTGATTAGAAGCAAGCTGTGCAGTGCAGAATGAAACAGAAAGCAAGGTAGGTGTTTTCTCTAATGTTCCCACTGATATATATGGTAAAATACATGAGGGTGCTTCGTCTCTGGTTCCCTTTAAAATGTAATTAAATTGCTCCTAACGGTGCGTACACACCTTCTGACTTTATGTTGCCCCTTTGGGGATCAGGACCAGATCCCCTCGGGCGACATCGCTGGCCGGCCTGTTCAGAAGTGATCAGCAGAAGCCGGCACTAGGGGAACAGTGAGAGATAGGAGCGATCTGTGATTACTACGGACTCTGATGGATTAAGTGAGCTGTGCTGCCGCTACTTTTCATTTATTAAAGGACCACTACTGCGAATAAGTGTAAAATTTTAAATAAATGTAAACGCATAAAAATAAGAAGTATGTTTCTTCCAAAGTAAAATGAGCCATAAATTACTTTTCTCCTATGTTACTGTCACTTACAGTAAGTAGTAGAAATCTGACATTACTGACAGGTTTTGGGCTAGTCCATCTCTCCATAGGGGATTCTAAGTTTGGTCTTTATAAAGATACTCCCTTCAAAAAGATTCATACAAAGATGGCCAGCCTCCCTGCTCACCGTACACTTTTTTGGCAGTTGGAGCAACTTCCATTCACCGTGTGATTTAAAAATAAAGAAAACACTAAAAACCCCCTATAAGGAGATAAGCTGGTCTAAAACCTGTCGGTTCTGTCAGATTTCGACTACTTACTGTAAGTGACAGCAACATAGGAGAAAAGTAATTTATGGCTCATTTTACTCAGGGAATGTACATGTAACGATTGGTGTCAGCAACACAGAGTTTTTTTCTGATTATTGGTGATCTGCAGTATCACCAATAATACAGATGCTATACCTGATTATGTGGTGATCTGCAGAATCACCAATAATACTAGTATAGCTAGACACATGACACCCAATGTGATATTGTGTTTGGTGCAACAGTAATCAGAGAAGCTATCTCCCGAGAAGCGGGAGATACAGAAACTACTGCAGCCAAGGGTTCCCTGAAGAGCAGGGAATCAGACTGCACTGCAACCAGTGGACCCCTAAGGGGCAGGTTTCCACTGACTGTGCTGCAAGATGATCTCCTGATGTGCAGGAAAATACAGTTTGTACTGCAGCCAGTGGACACCTGAGGAGCAGGAACCACTGACTGGGCTGCAGGAGAGAGAACTGGGTGAAAGAGGGATATGATAGAACTGCAGCCGAGGATTCCCTGAGGAGCAGCTAATCAGATGGTACTGCAGCCAGTGGACACCTGAGGAGCAGGGACCACTGGCTGGACTGAAAGAGTGATAACTGGTGTAGTGAGGGATGTGATCGGAATGCAGCCAGGGATTCCCTGAGGAGCAGGGAATCAGGCTGTGCTGCAGCCAAGGATTCCCTGAGGAACAGGGAATCAGACTGTACTGCAGCCAGTGGACTCCTAAGGGGTAGAGACCACTGACTGAGCTGCAAGATGGTCTCCTGAGGAGCAGGTGACCCTTGCAGCTAATGAACACCTGAAGAGCAAGTGTCACGGATAGTACAGTAAGGCTGATCACCCAAGGGTTGGGTGACAGCCAGAAAGGTCAGACAAGCAAGGTCGGCAACACACGGACAGATAAAGTACAGAGACGGAAGACTGATTCGGTATCCGGGTACAGGCAAAGTCGGCAACAGGTTATCAGATGGGCAAAGGTACCGAATCAGTAAGCAGGAGAGTGGTCAGGAAAGCCAGAGATCATAACAGGTAACAGTATATATAACAATCCTGATCTTGGTGTGAAGTCCTTGGTTTCAACACCTGGGAACTAGTCTACAGAATGCAGTGTTCTCCCCAGGATCAATCAAGTGGGCGGGCCGCCCAGGTAAAATCAATTACCGCCCGGCTGGCTGCGTTCCCAGCTGCCATCACCACGTGGACAGCTATCGCACTTGGTTACGTAGCAAAAACCAGCGCAGCTTCTGAATCTGCACAGAGCAGCGCTGCAGAGTAGCAAAGTAGTCGTTACCCATAGCGTAGCGTGTCCGTCCCTTTCCTGCACATACAGGCTCTATTAGAGTGTACGACGGAAGCTAGCTTTCACTCACCGCTCCTCGCCGTTCGGGGTTACCCTGCTTGCATGTCACCGGCTCATACCTATGATGCCCTCTAGTGGCGAGGCGCCACTGCATAGCGACATAGATGTGAGCCGGTGACATGCAAAGCAGGGGAACCCGAACGGCAAGGAGCGGTGAGTGAAAGCTTCTTTGCTAATAGAGCCTGTATGCGCCGGAGGGGGACGGACACGGTGCTGCCCGGTAAACGACTACTTTGCTACTCTGCTCTGCCGGGTTATGTTTGAAAACTCGTGGGGAAGAGGAGAGGGGGCGGGACATCTAACACATCAGCTCACTGAGCTGAGATTGTGTCAGCACGGAGAGCCAGTGACAGGCAAAGCAGGGGAATCCGAACGGCGAGAAGCAGTGAGTGAAAGCTTTTCTGCTAATAGAGCCTGTATGTGCAGGAGGGGGACGGACACGCTGCTGGTAAACGACTACTCTGCTTTGCCGGGGGATGTTTGAAAACTCGGGGGATGAGTAGAGGGGGCGGGACATTAACACATCAGCTCACTGAGCTGAGATTGTGTCAGCAACACGTCACGATTCTGCTCGGCATTTGGCAGAGGGGGTCAGGGAGGGTTGCACTGGAAATATGGCTGGGTCACTCGGGGGGGCGGGTCCAGGCTGCTATGGATCTCATGGCTGGAGCAGCAGATGAGTCAGTGGAGCTGTGAGAAGCTACATGCACAGCTTGATGATACTGACATGCTGTCATAGCAATGTATTCAAAATAAGATGTCATCAATGCTGTGTGCATACCTGAACCACAATGCAGTGTTCTCCCCAGGATCAAACAGGTGGGCGGCCCTGGTAATATCAATTACCGCCCGGCTGGCTGCGTTCCCAGCTGCCATCACCGCGTGGCCGGCTATCGCGCACGCACGCTGCTCCTGAATCTGCACAGCTCTGTGCACGAGATCTCGTGCAGTCATTGGCTCAGCGGTAGTAAGAGGCGAGACCAGCGCCCAAGGCTAAGCCGACAGTCTGTAGAGGCTTTCATAGTGCACGGACACTACTGTCAAGCCTGTAAGTATCCGCATCCGCTGCCACCCCCTAAGTGTGCAATGTGCCCCCACCCCTACACTTTACCGTCTGTGTGCACCGCTAGCTCCAGGCTGTGTCCATCATCCATACACATGCCCCATGTGGTTGCCAGCGTACACATGGGCGCATGTGTAGGACCTAATTAGTGCATATTTAATTTTCCACACCGCCAAATTTCCCCGTGCCGCCCCACCCGGCAACTTTTTCATGCCACCCGGCTGGAAAAAAATCCTGGGGAGAACTCTGAGAATGGTAAGCAAGTCTCACAATACAATAATACTTTTAAGACTATCAACGGAATCTGACTAAGTGTGAATTCCCAGCTCCGGTTCTAACACACTGTAAGATCTGACTGAGGTCTGAGTGCTCACACGTAAGCATTCGCAACAGCAGACAACTTGCAACTGACAGGCAAGTCCTATATATACCCAGAGCGCTCCACAGCGCCGCCCCAGTCACTCAGCCAATCCGGAGCATAGCTGGGGTCAGATGATCGGCATGATCAGCTGACTCCCCTTCTGCTAGCATAAAGGTCCTGTCGCCTGGTGCGCACGCGTGTAGCTCTCAATTTGTGTGCACTAGAAGGACCAGGCAAACCAGCAGCATGTTGCTGCGCGGCAGAAGCCGCCGGCTGGGACGCGGAGATAGCCGCCATGCCCCTTGCTCACGCGGCGCCATCTCTGCTATTCATTACAGTACACTTTTTATTTGTATATGTTTACATGTACTTTAAATTTTACTATTTTTGCGATAGTGGTCCTTTAAGGGGAAGAGGAGAAGGACACGGAGGGAGCAGAGAAAGGCATATGGGGACAGAAGGAGACACATGGGGACAGATGAGGACACATGGGGACAGAAGGGGACACATGGGGGACAGAAGGGGACACATGGGGACAGATTTGAACACATGGGAACATATTTGAACACATGGGGACATAGGGGGACACATGGGGGACAGAGGGAGGCATATGGGGGACAGAAGAGGACACATGGGGACAGAATAGGACACAGGGGGGACAGATGAGGACACACGGGGACATAGGAGGACACATAGGGACAGAAGGGGACGCATGGGGGACAGAAGGGGACACATGGGGGACAGAAGGGGACATATGGGGACAGAGGGAGACACATGGGGACAGATGAGGACACATGGGGACAGAAGGGGCACATGGGGACACAGAAGGACACATGAGGTACAAAAGGGGCACAATAATTGGGAGAGAACATCTACAAGACGCTCCTGGGCAATGGACGCACCCGTTTTAATATATTTTTTCCCTGGTGTTTGCCCTCTAAACCTAGGTGCATCATATTCCGCAGCATCTCATATGACAAAAATATGGGTATAAAGTATGCATCACTGCTACTGTTAGTGTGCGTGTTGTGTTATTGCATTGCATCTGCATGCATCGTATCCTGCCAACGGATCTGCCCCACCGTATTGCTAATCTGAACAGTACCCTATGTATACAATTGCATCACGTTAGCAATGCGATGACATTTTCCAACGCAACACACCACAAGGTACCAGTGGGAAAGTAGGTAAAAGGCCATAAAGTACAGCAGAAATGTTAACATATGTGATATTAGCTCAGGGTGAATATTTTGTAGCGTTTCCTCCGGAATACCAATGTCGTAAAGCAGCATTTATTGGTTTAGGTAGTTCATTTTTTTCCCTGTCGTTCGGAGCTTATCATTAGTTAGCAGGCTGTTATGCACAATGCATGAATGGAGAATTATTACCCAGAAAAGCCTAGGAAAAAAAATCAGGTATAAAATACAGTTTCTTACAGAGCGCATATTTCATGTTATATCTCAGTTATCCTGGGTCATAAGATATACAAGGGCGGCCCCTTTGTGTTTATAAATTCACTGGTACAGGGTGACACCAGCCATAGGAAGCAATTACTATCTTCTGCTTCTTGGCTGCTAAAGGAGACATGAGATAGAAGCATCTATAGTGAAATTTACTGATGATGAGCAAACAAGGCCAAGTTCTTTTCTCCATAATTTATGTGCCGTTTTTTAGGCAGCACCTTTTATTATTGTTATTATTTAGTATTTATTTAGGGCTGACATCTCCCGCGGCTCTGTACAGAGTACACAGTCATGTCACTAGACTGTCCTCAGAGGAGCTCACACTCTAATTCTACCATAGTCATATGCAGGGCCGGTTTAAGCAACAATGGGGCCCCAGGGCAAAATAAACCTGGGGGGAGCCCCCCAACAGATACCCCGGAACAAAAATCGCCATTAAGGGACCTTTTTTGCAGCTGGTATAGTCAGGGTGTGAAGCCCCAATCGGTCGGAGCTCCACATTCTGGCTACCCAAGCCTGCATGGGGGACAAGGGGTTAAAAAGTTTCAGGAGGGGGGACCCCACATAATTAAAAAAAAAAAATCCCACACTCTAAACATGAAAAAAAATTAAAAAATTGGGAAAATAGGAATCTTCATACAGCCATATTGCGGCTGTATAGCGATCCCTGGCCAAAGCGCTGCGGCTGCGGAGTATGTATTGACCTTCTGGAAACCCCGTCAGGAAATTCATTGCTCTTTCTTTTGATACATGTAAAATTACACTACCGTTAGGTTTGCTACTGAAAGTGACATTTACCGCATTTAAAAGTAAACTTTTTTCCTTCTAAACTTTAAGATCGATTTTCTCAAAAACTATAAGGTCTTTTTGAAAAATGTTTTTTTCCTCTTATTACCTATGGTCTCCTTAAGGCTTCTTGCACACTGCAAGCGATTCCGATTCAGATTCCGCTTTTTAATGAGTTTTTACCTCCGATTCAGATTCCGATTTGCAGCGTGCAAGGAGCAAACTGCAAATCGGAATCGGAATCGGAAGTAAAAACAGATTAAAAAGCGGAATCTGAATCTGAATCGCTTGCAGTGTGCAAGAGGCCTTACATATCCTGCAAATTTAGGGTTTCTAGTATTTAAGGTGGATTTGCTATTAACCGTTAAAGTTGGCGGGTTTTTAAATGTGTATTTTTTTCCTTTGAAACTTTAAAATCGATTTTCTCAAAAACTATAAGGTCTTTTTGAAAATTATTTTTCCTCTTGTAGCCACTGGGGGCCCCTACAGGCTCTGGGTCCCTGGGGCAATTGCCTCCTTTGCCTCTATGGTAGCGCCTGCCCTGGTCATATGTTTATATGTATGTGTTGTTTTATAATTCAAACCACACTGGTCCTTTCTACCCTGGTTCATTTTCCTTCATATTAAAATTTGCACTCACAAGCGTAGACGTGGTAAGCTGGCACAGAGTTTTATTGGGCTCTACCCCATTCGTAGGCCGCTGGGTGGGCTTGGTTGCACTGGTGAATTCGCCTCCCCTACCGTCCCCCTCTGTCTCTCCACGTCTCCTGTTATTGGCCGCACGCTTGACTAGTTTCCTCGCCGTCTGCGACTCATCAGAAGCTTGAGAGCGCAAATTTCTTTTTTTATTAAAACGTTTTTATGGTTTTACGCTATGGTAGTCTCGATTATGATCTTTCTGGAGGTGTGATGATCCTATGAAAAGGTGGAAGTAGAAGACAAGCTTTTGAGAGGCAGGGGGCGGCCAGATGACCTCATAGGCGCTGGAGACCCATCTAACAAAGGGTCACATTAATGTGGTGAGTGTCCACCGCTTGGGGTGTGGTGGTGGTACATCACTGAAGTGGAACTATGTCAGCCAACTGCTGAAGCAAGATTGTTGAGTTTACAAAACGCTGAGATAATTCCCGTTGTTTTATGAGAACTGTCTATCTCTATAGGAACATCAGTGTGCAGCTTTATTGTGAGAAGAGAAAATAATGTGCTGTCTAAGGCTCGATTCCCACTCAGGGATGGATTTCTTCAAAGGCCACAAAGGCCCGGGTCTTGGGCAGCAGTTGGCTGAGGGGCGGCTGGACATGGAAGTGGGATTGCCATATATGGAAGAAAAGGCTGCAAATGGAATACAATGGCTGGAAATAAGGGGCAATACATGGAAATAGGGAGCTGCTGCCCAAGAAGTGAAGGACGTGGAAGATGGGGCAGTACAAGGAATCGGGGGGGGGGGGGGGGGGGGTGCTGCACATGGAAGGGGAGCTGCAAGAAAGTTGTCCTGGGGGTGGAAAAAGTATAAATCTGGCCTTGTCCCCACTTGGAGCGGAGACAGTAAAAGGCACGGTATAAGTGCATCTGCACAGGATGCACTGCGCGTCTGTTCTGCATCCGCTTCCGTCCTACAGGACTCTAGGAAAGGTCTAGAAAGGATTCGTTCAACAGATAACATCTCATAAGTTTATTCTCACGTCAGGCTTGCTTTAACCAGAACTGTATTAAAGGAAAACTATCACCAAAAATTGTAAAAATGTAAAATACGTTGCTGCCACTTACAGTGGGCAGTAGAAATCTGACAGAATTGACAGGTTTTGGACTAGCCTATCTCCTCATGGGGGATTCTCAGTGTTTTCTTTATTTTCAAAAGCACTTAGTGAACAGCAGTTGCTCATGTTAACTGCCAGAGTAGTGTGCAAATTGGTGGTGGTGGTGGAGGTGGGGGGGGGGGGGGGGTTGGCGGCATCTTTGTATAGATCGTCTTCAGGGAGTGCTTTCGAAAAGAAAAAGTGGAATACTGAGAATCCCCCATGAAGAGATGGACTAGTTAAAAAAAACTGTTGGTTCTGTCAGATTTCTACTACCTACTGTATGTGACAGCAACATAGGAGAAAAGTAATTTATTAATGTAGTACTTGTACTCTGTTAGAAACATACTTCTTATTTGTATGTGTTTACATGTATTTGAAATTTTATAATTTTTTGCAATAGTGGTGCTTTAAGGTAACATGGGGCTCTGGGCAAGAAACAGTTTTGGCTTTTTTTTAAGTAAGATTTGGTGGGGGCTAGCATCTGCCAGGCCCCTAGACGCTCTCCAGGTCCTTGGCAATTGCCTAGGTTTGCCTTGTGGATAATCCGTCTCTAGAGAGTAAAGGTGCCCTCATTGTACCAAAATATGCCCTTTGGTATAAAAGATGCCCTTTGGCTGGACACGGACAGACCCGTGCTATAATATTTAACACCAAAATTCCCTTCGCTCTTTTTTTTTTTTGTTTCCCGCCAGCGACTGAAATAATCCGCCTGTATTTTCCCGAAGCCGCGTTTCGTATTTTGCGTTGAAGCCTCTCGCTGCTCCTTCCCGTTATCTTTGCGAGATTTTTTTTGTTATTGTAATTATTATTGCCACTCATTCATCGGAAGAGTCACAATTTTCCCAGCATGGCTGCTCCCTAATTGCCGCAACTTTATAATCTAGATTATCACCGGTCCTGTTAATTATTCATGGTCCTCTTTGCGTGCTCTTGGATATAAAGGCTCAGCCAGCGATACCGCAGGGAGGGTCGCAAGGGCTTTTAATTAAGTCCTCGACGATGAGGGCGAAACCTTCTTTCATTCCATCGCTATATGTAAAGCTGTTTATTGGTATAATAGCCGCCGTTCATTGAAACAATGCACCGTATGTCACTACAATGCCATTATTGATTGACTTTAATTGCTCTCTGGAGGTGTGATACAGGAAGTGTTAATAATAGTGCTTCTTCAAAGGAAAACAAAGAGAAGGAGAGGAGGCTTTTCTGATTGGACGCTGCCAGAGGAGAGATCAGGACGTTTTTATTGGATTAGGAAGTCAGCAGGTATAGCATTGGTAATTTAACACCTCAATATTCAATGTTTTTGAACGTTAACAACGGTGCAAATGTTACACACTCTGCCTGACTCGCCTATATGAATAAGGCAAGAGTACTAACCGAATATACAATACCTGTCAGGAAAACCTCTCTCCTGTGTAAAAGTAGGGGGATAAATGTTTAAACAAAGAGAAATTCATCCTGTATGTATTTAGAGAGTTTATCCTGTTTAATTCTCCCTCATTTGTGTCTAATCACGAGTTGTAATATGATCTCTCCCCATGTCACATGACAGCCACGGCAGAGATGGCAGATAAGCTCATTTGAAGGCACAGGATGTTAACAAAATGTCTGCACTTTTCTGAAGAAGGGGACCTTGCGTGGCCCCGAAACAATTGTGAAATGGTGTTTTGACACACGCTTTGAAGGAATAATCCGTTGTCTTTTGCTTATGAGAAGCCCGGTGTGCTAACCAACTATTGGACTTTTCTGATTATCTAGGGTGTCAGCTTAACACCCAAGGTTGTGTACCCACACAATACGGTAAGGTGTAGCACTCCACACCCTCTACGCTATTCTTCCACTTTTGGGTCTCTCTGGTGCTGTCTCCATCCAGCCTTACTCTGGGCTAACTCGCCATTGACAATATGAAGCGCTCTCCTCACTGTACGGGGAGTCCAGCAGTAAACTCTCACCCAAAAACAATCATAAAGAATGTGCAAAGCACATGAAAGAAGATTTGCATGATTCTGCGGTGTGCATGGTGTTAACATCACAAACAAGATGGCTTTTGCCATGTATCTGTCACAGTAATTTTTGAAAGAGAGGTAAAGGCAACATCTCTCTCACTGGGTGAGAAGCACCTCCGTATGGATTTCAGATAATGACAGGAGCTGAACCGCAAACATATTGGCTTTGGCAAGAATCAGGGCCGGCCTTAGGTTTCACAGCGCCCTGAGTGAAACCTGATTTTTGTGCCCCCCCCCCATCCTCTTCCCACGTGCATATACACGCACGCACGTATACACACACATAGGCCCATATGCAATTCCCCTTTTCTCCTGAGATATCTCCTAGAACAATGGTTCCCAACCTTTTTGACATTGTGACACAAATGCTCAGATCTCCGTGACACGTCACATATGTATAATAAAAACAAATACTATTAATAACCACGAATGGATGGAAAGAGTGCATTATCCTGAATACACTTAAAAATGAAGGCTAGAACCTTTCGGGATTATTATTAAAAACAATCAGTGGGCCAGTTAGCCACCTCCCCCCCATTTAGAATGAAAGCACAGCACCGACAATTTGCAACACGCATTATAGCCGCAGTGCGCGCAACCCCCACCCCCCCAAAAAAAACGCCCTCAGACTCAGTATAGGTAGGTAGCCAGGGATAGGTGCCCCCAGTATATGATCTCATGTGTAGGTGCCCTCAATATAGGTTGCCAAGCATAGGTGCCCCCAGTATAGGAAGTCAGTTGAAGGTCTCCATCCCCCCAATAGGTAGCCAGGCGTACGTAGGTGCCTCCAGTATAGGTAGCCAGGCGTTGGAGCCCTCAGTAAAGGTAGCCAGCTATAGGTGCCCTCAGTATAGGAAATCAGGTGTAGGTGCCCTCAGTATAGGCAACCAGCTATAGGCGCCCCCTTGGAAGCTGGCGCCCTGAGCGACCGCTCCGGTCGCTCATTTCAAAGGCCGGCTATGGCAAGAATACACAAGTAAACTAAATGGAGTCTACATTTGCCTGACATTCTTTAATATTTAATTACAAGGATATTACAAATGCTTATTTTATATCACGGACACAATAATTCTATGCATCGTTACAAAGATCTACATTTGACAAACTAAAGGGGACCTGTATGAACAAAGATATGTAGACTGAAAGCCAATTTACACTTTTATTCCCACCCTCTCCCAGTTAAGAATAAATAGTGGGAGGAGGCACCCCAGGTATGATAAAACATCTAAAATCAGTTTAAAGAGACACTGAAGTGAAAAAAAATATGATATGAATAATGATTTGTATGTGTAGTACAGCTAAGAAATAACACATTAGGAGCAGAGACGTAAGTCTAATATTGTTTCCAGTACAGGGAGAGTTAAGAAACTCCAGTTGTTATCTATGCAAAAGAGCCATTGAGCTCCACGACTTTCAAAGTCGCAGAGAGCTCTGTCTTCTGAAGCTTGTTATCTCAACTGTCAGTCATTGTAATTTCTTTTTCCCTCCAGATGACAGGTCAATAGTTCACTGGCCTGCTCTGTAAAATCATTTAGGATGCTGAGTAGTGTGTAAATTGCAAATATTAGAGAATGATGCAATGTTATAAAAAACACTATATAACTGAAAATAGAAATATGAGAATATTTTCTTTGCTACTAATGTTCTAGTAATTATCCATACTACACAACCAATTCAGTATATCATCATTTTTTTTTTTGCTTTAGTGTAAAGAAGGTGGCTTACCTAATATAAATTATCAAAGGCACTGAAGCTGAAGTAAACAAAGTTTATTGTTGGGAACTCTATGGACGATGCATTTCACAGGCTAAATCAAAATAAAAGTGGAATTAAATACTCAATATTTACATTTCAAGTTCAGATACTGGCTTGGCTACTAAACTTGGTGGGCGAGGGGGCAATGTTTACGTTATGAAACTTATGCTTACCTAACTAAATCTTTTTTCTTCTAAACTCTGCCTCCTATTCTTTACATGTTGGTGACTGAGGAGTGCTGAGTGAAGTGATGACTCATCAGTGTGCTGCTGCTCTGCACTGTCCAATCAGCACACCCATGTGCGCAGGCTGGAGTGCATGGAAGAAAGTAATTCTTGTGCGCTGGCCGATTCATCCGGCTAGGCTATCCAGAGCCATCTGAACAACAAGACTGACTGGATGGACTACAAATCTATTGATGCTCCAGATATAAAAGAGTTTTTGATCCTTGATGGTTACCCGTAACCTCCAAGTATCTGTGGGATGAGAGAGACCAGAAGCCCAATGGTGCCGAATCGTAGGACAATGGGGTAAAGTTATACGTGTACAGGTGTTATACTCACAAGGGTGGGTTACAAAACTTGCAACCACTGTCTGAGCCTGCGGAAAATAACAACCCCTTCTCGGTGTCCCAGGTCTGTTGGTGAAGATGCTGGTCGGTCGCTCTCCTTAATTAGTGGCGAGGACTTCGATAAGGCCCCATGACTAAGAACCCCTCTGGGGTATGAACTATGTTACAAAACACTGGTGGAGGTGCCTTTGACAATATGCTACTGTAGACCGAAAACTTCTCACGCACTTGTACTGAGGAAGCGGGCCAAGACCCATGAAACGCATTGTCTATAGTGCATTGACAAATATACTTTTTACACTAACCAATGGTTTGTTCTTCTGAGAAGGTAGGATATTACTCTTCTCGTCTATATAACCATCTACAGTAGCATATCATCAAGGGTGCCTCCACCAGTGTCTTGTAGCAACTTTCCTGACATACCACGTTTCATCTGTGAGCTTAACAGCCTGACCACATGGAATGAAACGCAGTCCAAGAGCAGCCAGTCCAGCGGAGACAAAGTATCTCCTAGTGGGGGTTATAAGCACTTCATCTATACAAATTGAGTTCAGTGCTTTAGGAGCCGTCCGGCATTCTGTTCTCATCACCTTTCATGTCCATCTATACAGACCTAACCAGCGGCGGCAGGAGAGAATATAGTGCTGGACATCGTTATCACATTATAGTGACAGAGTGAGCGCAGTAACACATCAATGAACGAGCTTGTTTCTTTTTAACGTAATGTCTCTTGTCTGACATCTATTCCGCCGCTGTCAGAGCAGTCTGCTGTCTCCCGGCCTCTGTGCGTGCCCCTGGCTGCTGCCGTGTCAGTTTACCATTCCGCCTAACAATGCCAGCGGTTATGGAGGCCCGATTGCTGTTTGCGGTGTTATTTGCAACACGGGTGTTTTGTTGTGCCAAAAATCAACCTTGAAAAGGCCGGCCGACATTCCTGCTAGCGCTGTCATCGAGGACGCACAATGAGACTTTGTAAGCGTGTAAAGGCCGGGTTCAGGATTTTAAAATGAATCCCCGAGCAAAACTGTACATGAATCCCTTTATATTTCAGTACTGCGCTTATGGCAAACTGCAATTTCAAATATCATGGATGGTTTAGAATACCCAAGCAGTTCGGTGTGACCCAGAACCACTAGGAAACTACAGGTGACTAATGGTGGCCATATATGGTACAATTCTTTCTTTTTTTTCCCCCGATTTGATAATTTTGTTTCAAGACTACTTGACTACTGCAACACCCTGCTCTGTGGCCTACCACAAAAAAGGCTAGCACCTCTCCAATTCCTTCTAAATTCAGTGGCCCGCCTCATTCACCTTTCCACACGCTCTTCCGATGCAGCCCCACTGTGCCATTCTCTCCACTGGTTACCCATTACCCAGAGGATCCAGTTCAAACTCCTGACTCTAACATACAAAGCCCTCCACGAGTTGTCTCCTCCATACATCTCCTGACTAATCTCAAGATATTGTCCCTCCCGCAACCTCCGCTCCTCCCAAGAAATTTTCCTGGCCTTTAAGCTGATCACCTCCTCTCATGCTCGCATCCAGGACTTTACACGAGCATCACCCCTTATCTGGAACTCTCTTCCACAGCCTGTACGTCATGCTCCAAACCTGGACATCTTCAAACGCACTCTTAAAACACACCTTTTCAGACAAGCTTATAACATTCTATAGCCCTTATTTACTTCTCTGTCACAATGTAATCAGAGGCAAAGAATCACTGCCTCATCCATCCTCCACCCCCTTACCTAGTGTGTCCCCCACAACCCATTAGATTGTAAGCTCGCAAGGGCAGGGTCATCCTCCTAATGTTTACTGTTTTTGTAACAATATTTGCGCTGCTTAGAACTCTGCTGTACATTTGTTAGTGTATCTATGTTCCCCTTGTCGTCTTATTGTGCTTTGTAAAGCGCTGCGGAATATGTTGGCGCTATATAAATAAATAATAATAATAATTATAATTATTCCGTTAGAAAAAAAATTGCATAGTTGTTTTTGAGGTACCATACACAAATGTTCAATTTGTCAGAAAAAAAAAATCAAATATAAACATTTTTACAACATGTTTTTCTTGATCGAAAAAAAAAAAAGGTTTTTGACTTTCATTTGATTTGATCATTTTGATTGAATAAACGGAAAAATCTAATGTGTTTATTGGATCGTGTATGAGCACCATCAAAGAGACCAAAAAGCCATCCTACTAAAAAGCAACGCTCATAGTAGTTTGCCTTCTTAAAACAGACGGTATTTGCGATGTTCAGCTTTAAGTGAGCAACTGTGGTCACCCACAATGCATTACTACTGAATATGCAAAATATCTCTTTATGCGCGTTAAGCCAGGCTTACATCCAGAACCGCTGGTGTATAGCAAGTCTATAGCTTTAGATTTTACAGAGCTATGTCAACTCAACATGCAGACAGCCTGTTTTTGACTTTTGGTCCTCATCAGTGCATGGTATGGATTGATAGGCAGGGCCGGATTTGTACGTTTTACCGCCCAAGGCCACTGTCACCAGCCGCCCCCCTTCAGTATAGGTAGCAGGATGACCCCTCCCCCTTCCCTCCAGCATTGGTAGCCAGATAACCCCTCCCCCCTTTCCCTCTAGTATAGGTAGCCTGATGACCCTCCCAGTATAGGTAGCCAGATAACCCCTCCCCTCTTTCCCTCCAGTATAGGTAGCCAGATGACTCCCTTAATCCCTCCTTTTCCCACTCCCCTTCAGTGTAGGTAGCCAGCTCACCTTCACACTGCAGCAGCCATCAATTATCACTCATTTCTCCGCTCGTTTTCCAGTGCAGAAGCTTCCTCTTCCCCTCTGTCTCCAATTCTGCCCAAGTCCATTGCCTCTGCCTGCCGCAATGCAAATGTGCACAGAGAGTTATATGGGGTACATGATGGCTGCACATATAAAAAGTGCAGCCATCATGTACCCCATATAACAAGTGCAGCCATCATGTCCCCCATATAACAAGTGCAGCCATCATAGCCCCCCCCCCATATAACAAGTGCAGCCATCATAGCCCCCCATATAAAAAGTGCAGCCATCATGTCCCCCATATAACAAGTGCAGCCATCATGTATCCATTATAACAAGTGCAGCCATCATGTCTCCCATATAACAAGTGCAGCCATCATGTCCCCCATATAACAAGTGCAGCCATCATAGCCCCCCATATAAAAAGTGCAGCCATCATGTACCCCATATAACAAGGGCAGCCATCATGTCCCCCATACAACAAGTGCAGCCATCATAGGCCCCCATATAAAAAGTGCAGCCATCATAGCCCCCCCCCCATATAACAAGTGCAGCCATCATAGCCCCCCCATATAAAAAGTGCAGCCATCATGTCTCCCATATAACAAGTGCAGCCATCATGTCCCCCATATAACAAGTGCAGCCATCATGTCTCCATTATAACAAGTGCAGCCATCATGTCCCCCATATAACAAGCGCAGCCATCATGTCCACCACATACCAAGTGCAGCCATCATATCCCCCATATAACAAGTACAGCCATCATGTCCCCCATATAAAAAGTGTAGCTATCCTGTTCCTCGTATAACAAGAGAGAAGCAGAGGGAGTCCTCTGATGGAGTCTGTAAAGTATGCTGTATATTCCACACTTCCTTTTCGAGCTTAAGGATAAGAGGTGAAGAAGGGTCCCAGCTAAGCCCTCCTGTATGCCAGAAGCACCTCTTCACCTTATCCCCTTCTAAAAAATCATGCTGCTTGCTCTTGTGTATGCAGACAGGCAGGGCTGGTTCACACTTGGCGCTTTTTCAGCGCTTTGCTGATCACCGGTGATCAGGAAAACACTGCTACTAATGTATCCCTATGGATACATTCACACTGCGGCAATTGCGTTTTCAGTCAATCACAAACGCACTGCATGCAGCGTCTTTGGGGCGACTTGCTGTGATTCTCGTTCTATTGACGGAAATCACCATATCTAAGAATTCACCTATCTAAGTAAGGCATGCTCCTAAGGGAGGCACGCTCCTAAGGAAGGCACCGCTCCTAAGGAAGGCACGCTCCTTACATAGCAGTGAGCGCTGCTATGCAAGGCATGAACTAGCGGCCGCTCCTTCACATTAAGGTGTGCTGCTTTAGCAGTGCAGCTTAACCATTTCTGCCGCCCGGACGTGAAGCTCACGTCTGGGCGGCTGCTCTGCTACGGTGCCGCGCTTCGGCGCGCTCCCACGCGCAATCATGGGCGCACCCCCGTGCTGTCCCGCAGTAGCCCAGGGAACATGGTTCTCGCTCACCGATCCGTGTCCCCAGCAGAAAAACCGAAGCGCTCTTACTAGAGGCTTCAGTTTTTCTGCACGTAAAATTTTCCGCGTCCCCCTTGTGCTTCCGCTTAGCGAGAAGCACAAAGATGAAAAAAAAACTCAAGGTGGCCATCTTGTGGCCAAATAGTAAAACTACATCTACATATTTTTTACATTACAATTTACACATATAATAACATTGAAAATTAACTGTTTATTTAGCACACCAAAATATTACCCAAATAAAATTTTTAATGGAAAAACAATTACACTTAAAAAAAAAAAAAAAAAGACATAAATAGTTACCTAAGGGTCTGAACTTTTTAAATATGCATTTGAAGGGGGTATACTACGAACATTTTTTAAATGATAAGCTTGTAAATAGTGATGCACGCAAAACGTAAAAAATGCACCTTTATTTCCAAATAAAATATTGGCGCCATACATTGTGATAGGGACAAAATTTAAATGGTGTCATAACCGAGACAAACGGGCAAATAAAATACATAGGTTTTAATGATGGTAGCGTGGATTTTTTTAAAGCTATAATAGCCAAAATCTGAGAAATAATGAATTTTTTCCATCTTTTTCTTATTAATCCTGTTATAATGCATTTATAAAAAAAATAGCAAAATGTACCACCCAAAGAAAGCCTAATTAGTGGCGGAAAAAACAAGATATAGATGAATAAATTGTGAAAAGTAGTGATAAAGTTATTAGCGACTGAATGGGAGGTGAAAATTGCTTTGATGCATAAGGTGAAAAATACCTGCGGGCTGAAATGGTTAATGAATCAAGCCCATAGAGTTTTATCGCAAAAAGCAACGTATCCGTCGAAGCAACTAATAAGGCACTATACATTTCTAATGCCATGCATTAATTTCCGACAGGTCTGATCCGATTTACGATCGTTTTTCTTATCGATTTTGTATAGAAGCGATCGGAAAATAGTTAAGAAAAACATTCGAATATCAGATAAGACCTGTTAGAAATGATTGATTCCCCCGTCTATCTGGCGGGAAATTGCATGGTGTGTACCAGGAGGAATAAGAGGAAAAGAAACTTTGAGGCAACAAAACGGTACTGTTTTTGTCAGCATGGCTAGACTCTGAGGCCGGTTTCAGACTGAAGATTGGCGTTAGCAGTGCGGTGCGGCCCGCACTTGCATTAGTACGCGGTAATCCCTATCTGGCGGCTGGCCAAGCAGTAAGTGACGCTCACTTCTTGTGGTTGAAGTGATCACTTGCACGGAAGCGTTTCCACCAATGTGCGAGGCATAAAACTTGCGGCTGGCATTTTTAAAAACACGCTTCGACAAGACTTACATGACTTCCAGTCCACCGCAAGTCGCCGCAGGACCCCACGGTAACATTGCCCTCGCGTCGGGGATGGCGCGAAAGCATCGCTTACGTCGCATCGCACCACACCATGTCGGTATGAAAGGCTCCATAGACTTTCATTGCCCTGTGGTGGGGTGCGGTAAAAATGCTGCACTGCCCCAGTGTGAAAGGGTCCTGAAGCAATACAGAGGAACTGTAGGCCAATTAATCTGAGTTAGGCCTCTTGCACACTGCATGCATTTCAGATTCCGATTCCGCTTTTTAATCTGTTTTTACATCCGATTCCGATTCAGATTTTTAATCTTAACTGCATGCTGCGTTTTTTGATCCGTTTTTCTGTTGAATGTATTCAAGGAAAATCGGAAACGGAATCGGAATCGGAATCGGAAAACGGATTTGCAGTGTGCAGGGAGCCTTAGGCCTCTTGCACACTGCATACATTTCCGATTCCGATTCCGCTTTTTAATCTGTTTTTACATCCGATTCCGATTTTTAATCTTTACTGCATGCTGCGTTTTTTGATCTGTTTTTCTGTTGAATGTATTCAGGGAAAATCGGAATTGAAAATCGGAAACGGAATCGGAAACGGAATCGGAAAACGGATTTGCAGTGTGCAGGGAGCCTTAAACTGAGGAACAACTTCTGTAAAACAAGCTAAACACTCCAAGGCAAGATTGAGTCACTTCAAGTAGATTCAGGCACTTGAGACAAATTATGGTAATACTGTATGCCCTTGTAAAGAGCTAAGTTATCCTCTGAGCAAAACAAAAGTTTACCTTCTTAAAGAGTCTGAAGCTATTCTAAAATCTCATTTCTACCTTCAATTCATGTTAAGCATTATCAGTAGACCTAAAACCAGGACTGTGGAGTCGGTACAAAAATCTCCAACTCCGACTCCGACTTCTCAGTTTACGAAACTGCCGACTCCGACTTCAACTCAGACTCCAGGTGCCCAAAATGACTCAGACTCCTCGACTCTGACTCCTTAGACTAATACTTACCAGGACTGTGAATTTTGCGCAAAAATCATCCGACTTCCGAGTCCTTAGTTTATGAAATCACGACTCCAACTCCAGGTACCCAAAATTGCTCCGACTCCTTGACTCCAACTCCACAGCCCTGCCTAAAACGCTGCATTCCCGTGGCAGAACGAGGGCTTCAGACCCCCCAAATCCCAGGGCAATCATCCACGACTTTCAAAGTCGTGGATCTTGCTGCCCGGGGAGGCAGAGATTAGTGCTGTAGCTCTGCCTCTAATGAAGTCAATCTGCCCACGGATCTCCGCCTCTCCCTCTGTGAAGGAAGACTGAGAGGGGTGGGGAGAGGCGGCAATCGGCGCTAAGCTCTGCCTCTACAAGGAAGCGTTGCCTACATTTTGGAACCGAGAATTTGGGGGGTCTAAACCCCTCATTCTGCCACGAGAATGTGGCATTTCAGGTCTACTGATAATGCTTAACATAAATTGAAGGTAAAAATGAGATTTTAGAATGGCTTCAGAGCCTCTTTAAAACAGACGGTATTTGCGATAATTCAGGTTGGAGTGAGCATATGATGTCTCCCACAATGAATCACTGCTGAATATGCAAATCACTGATTGTTCTACCTGTAAGCTAAACACACCTCCAAAATCACTGGAATGCAATGATGTGTCAGGGCCCAAATGCAATTAACCTTTTCTCCTGAGTTCTCTCCTCTGTGATATTTTCACAACTTTTCATAAAACGCCTTTTAAAGAGACACTGAAGCGAAAAAAAAATAATATGATATAGTGAATTTGTTGTGTACTATGAATAATTACTAGAAGATTAGCAGCAAAGAAAATATTCTCATACTTTTATTTTCAGGTATGTAGTGTTTTTTCTAACATTGCATTATTCTATAATATGTGCAGATTACACAACACTCAGCATTCAAAATGATTCTTTCAGAGCAGTCTGTGAAGTAATGACCTCTCCTCTAGCAGAGGAAAAGTAAATAGTCCAGGAACAGTTGAGATAATAAAAGTCAGATAACAGCCCTCTCCACGACTAACTTAGTCAGAGAGCTTAATGGCTTGTTTGCATAGAGATAACAACTGGAGTTTCTCAACTCTTCCTGTACTGGAAACAATTAGACTGATGTATCTGATCTAAGGGCCTTTTTCCACTAGCAATCGCAATCACAAATCACAAACGCCAGTGATTGCGATTGCGATTTTTCATTAATTCTGTTATGCGATTGCGATTTGCGATTTTCATTTGCATTGCATTATCATTGTAAAAATCGCTCGCGATTTGCGATTAGCGATTTCCAAATCGAATCACTGTAGTGGAAAATACTTCTCATGATTTATATGATAAAGTAACAGCCCTAGCGATTTAAAAATCACTAGCGATTTGCGATTTTGCGATTCAGCAATCACAATCGCTCTAGTGGAAAAGGGCCCTAATGTTTTATTTCTTAGCTGTGCTACACATACAAATGATAATATCATCATTTTTTTTCGCTTCAGTGTCTCTTTAAGCCACCGGCAAGCAAGAAAATACTCAGAACATTTTTACCCACTTTTTGGTACTTTTTCAATTGTAAAGTGCTGAAAAGTTATTTTAAATAGAAGATGAAAAAATATCTCCTATGAGAACTCCTTACTTGCATATGAGCCTATAGGCTATACGCAATTCACTTTTTCTCCTGAGTTTTCTCCTGGGAGATAATATTTCATCTTCGATTTTAAATAACTGTTTAGCAATTTGCAGTGGGAAAAGTACTGAAAAGTAGGTTGAAAAAATACTGTAAAAATTATTTTGAGAATTGGATTGCTTGCTGACGGTTTGAAAGTCCTTTTATTTACAAGTTGTAAAAATATAATCTGGGAGTAAATGCAGGTGGAACAGCAAAAATAGCATATGGCCCCGAATGTGGGGAGGAAGGGGAGAGGCGTACGTTAAAAAAGGGCGCAGGGTTTTAAAAGATAATCATGAATAACGTTTAAAAAAAATTGTGTTATATTTCGTTTAAAAATAATGTTTTATAAAGTTATAAATCATTAAATAATGTGTATAAAATCGGCAATTTTAAAAATGTTAATCTTCCCTGTTTAAAAATTGAAATTTATAATAACGTTTTATAAAACAATGAGAATTTTACTAAAGCTATACCTAACCCTACTCTCACACAGAACCCTCCCTGTACCTATCCCTAACCCCTAGAACCCCCTGGTGGTGCCTAAACCTAAGACCCCCCTGGTGGTGCCTAAACCTAAGACCCCCTGGTGGTGCCTAAACCTAAGACCCCCCTGTTGGTGCCTAACCCTAAGACCCCCCTGTTGGTGCCTAACCCTAAGACCCCCCTGGTGGTGCCTAAACCTAAGACCCCCCTGTTGGTGCCTAACCCTAAGACCCCCCTGTTGGTGCCTAACCCTAAGACCCCCCTGTTGGTGCCTAAACCTAAGACCCCCCTGGTAGTGCCTAAACCTAAGACCCAGCCTGTGATAAGCATTAATAACGTTTTAAAAAAATATGGTGCGGTTTTTCGTTTAAAAAAAAAAAAAATATTGTACGGTTTTTCGTTTAAAAGTAATGTTTTAAAAAATATTGTACTGTTTTTCGTTTAAAAATAATGTTTTAAAAATTATAAATCATTAAATAATGTGTAATCATGAGAAACAATTATAAAACATTAAAAGTCTCCGGGCGCCGCTTTTAAAACGTTATTTTTCTCCGGCGCCCTTTTTTCCTGTTGGGCGCCGATTTAAACGATATTTATTATGGGCGTGAATGGCGGCGCCCTTTTTGTCCACCTGCCTCATGTGCCCAAATTTCCTGCTTCCGGGGAGAGAGAGATGATGAGGGACCTGAACGAGGGAGAATTATAGAGAGGAAGAGCAGCCTTTTCCATCTTGGCACACTTGTGACCTACATATAAGCACTGCAAGGCCTAAAAGTGTATGTTGGCTGAGGTCTCCCCCAATGTGTTACAGATGGCAAGCTCATCTGAAATCCCTGCACTGAACAGACTTCCACTAAAAGCATTAAGGAATTAGAGAGAGGAAGAAACCGGACTGCAAACAAACCCTCAAGTCAAAAATAAAAGATCTCGATTCAAGGCCCGCGGATTAGAGGGATGATAACACCAGCAAAGAGGAAAACAACAACAACAGCAGCAGTAGGAACATTATTATTAGCTGGAGGAATAATATTAGTAGTATCATAGTAGTAGAATTTGTACATTTCATAGTCTGCTGGTACTTATTGCATATCACAGCTTTGGATACTTTTTTTTTATCACATCGTTTTAAAAGTAGTACCCGAGCAATACTAAAAATGTGTTGTTTCACAACACACCTATTATTCTCAGTGCCATGTCCCATAATGCTCCACAACACACCCATTATCCTCAATGCCAAATCCCACAATGCTCCACAACACACCCATTATCCTCAATCCTCAATGCTATATCCCACAGTATTCAACAACACACCCATTATCCTCAATTCTCAGTGCAATGTCCCATAATGCTCCACAACACACCCATTATCCTCAATGCCAAATCCCACAATGCTCCACAACACACCCATTATCCTCAATCCTCAATGCTATATCCCACAATATTCAACAACACACCCATTATCCTCAATGCCATGTCCCACAATGCTCCACAACACACCTATTATCCTCAGTGCCATGTCCCACAATGCTCCACAACACACCAATTATCCTCAATGCTATGCCCCACAGTGCTCCACAACACACCCATTATCCTCAGTCCTTAATGCTATGTCCTACAATGCATCACAACACATCCATATGCCATATCCCACAATGCTCCACAACACACCCTATATTCTCAATGCCATATCCCACAATGCTCCACAACACACGCATTAAGCTTAAAGAGAATCAGAGCGGCGACCTAGAGGAGGAGCTGCGTGTCACCAGCACGGCGTATGATTTATGGGGGACAGCAGAGCGCAGGGGGGAGACTGGAGGGATACTGTATAGCAACAGAGGCTGGGCATTATATGCAGACACAGCCTCTGTGTGCTAATAGGATTCTTAGAACCCACCTCGGGTTCTCTTTAACCTCCCTGGCGGTAAGCCCGAGCTGAGCTCGGGCTATGCCGCGCAGGGGGAGATCTCAGCCCCTGGTGGGGCGATTTTTATTCTGTAAATTGCTGTGCGCAGCCAGCACTTTGCTAGCCGCGCGCACAGCTTGATCGCCGCCGCTCTGCGGCGATCGGCCGCACGCAGCGGCGAAAGAGGGCCCCCCCCTCCCGCCAGAGCCCTGCGCTGCCCGGACCAATGAGTTCCGGGCAGCGCTATGGGCTGGATCGGAGGTGTCTGACGTCAGGACGTCGGCTGACGTCCATGACGTCATCCCGATCGTCGCCATGGCGACAGGAGAAGCCAAACAGGGGAACGCGTTGTATACGCGTTCCCCTGTTTGCTATAGATGCCGGCGACGATCGCACTAGAGGGACACATGCGCCCTCTAGTGGTGTTTCATGTAGCTACCACTCTGGTAGCTTTACATGAAACAAAAAAAAAAATTAAAAAAAAAAGTTTTTTTGCCAATTTGGCAAAAAAAATTAACCGCCAGGGAGGTTAATGCCATATTCCACAATACTCTACAACACATCTTTATACTCAATGTCATATTTCACAATGCTCCACAGCACACCCATTATCCTCTATGTCATATTACACAATGCTCCACAACATGCCCATTATCTTCGATACTCAATGCCATATCCACAATGCTCCACAGCACACCCATTATCCTCTATGTCATATTACACAATGCTCCACAACATGCCCATTATCCTCGATACTCAATGCCATGTCCCACAATGCTCCACAACACACCCATAACTCCCTGTACCATTTCCCACAATGCTCCACAACACACCTATAACTCCCTGTACCATATCCCACAATGCTCCACAACACACCCACAACTCCCTGTACCATATCACTACAATGCTCCACAACACACCCATAACTCCCTGTACCATATCCCACAATGCTCCACAACACACCCATAACTCCCTGTACCATGTCCCACAATGCTCCACAACACACCCACAACTCCCTGTACCATATCACTACAATGCTCCACAACACACCCACAACTCCCTGTACCATGTCCCACAATGCTTCACAACACACCCATAACTCCCTGTACCATGTCCCACAATGCTCCACAACACACCCACAACTCCCTGTACCATATCACTACAATGCTCCACAACACACCCACAACTCCCTGTACCATATCACTACAATGCTCCACAACACACCCATAACTCCCTGTACCATATCCCACAATGCTCCACAACACACCCAAAACTCTCTGTACCATATCATCACAATGCTCCACAACACACCCACAACTCCCTGTACCATATCCCACAGTGCTCCACAACACACCCACAACTCCCTGTACCATATCCCACAATGCTCCACAACACACCCACAACTCCCTGTACCATATCCCACAATGCTCCACAACACACCCATAACTCCCTGTACCATGTCCCACAATGCTCCACAACACACCCACAACTCCCTGTACCATATCACTTCAATGCTCCACAACACACCCACAACTCCATGTACCATGTCCCACAATGCTCCACAACACACCCACAACTCCCTGTACCATATCACTACAATGCTCCACAACACACCCACAACTCCCTGTACCATATCACTACAATGCTCCACAACACACCCATAACTCCCTGTACCATATCCCACAATGCTCCACAACACACCCAAAACTCTCTGTACCATATCATCACAATGCTCCACAACACACCCACAACTCCCTGTACCATATCCCACAGTGCTCCACAACACACCCACAACTCCCTGTACCATATCCCACAATGCTCCACAACACACCCACAACTCCCTGTACCATATCCCACAATGCTCCACAACACACCCATAACTCCCTGTACCATATCACCACAATGCTCCACAACACACCCGCAACTCCCTGTACCATATCCCACAATGCTCCACAACACACCCACAACTCCCTGTACCATATCCCACAATGCTCCACAACACACCCGCAACTCCCTGTACCATATCCCACAATGCTCCACAACACACCCACAACTCCCTGTACCATATCCCACAACGCTCCACAACACACCCGCAACTCCCTGTACCATATCACCACAATGCTCCACAACACACCCAAAACTCCCTGTACCATATCACCACAATGCTCCACAACACACCCATTATCCTCAATGTCATATTCCACAATGCTCCACAACAAACCCATTATTCTCAATGCCATATTCCACAATGCTCCACAACACACCCACAACTCCCTGTGCTATATCCCACAATGCTCCACAACACGCTAACAACGCCCTGTACCATATCCCACAATGCTCTATGACACACTCATTATCATCAATCCATATCCCACAATGCTCCACTACACACCCATTATCCTCAATGCTTTGTCCCACAATGCTCCACAACACACCCATTATCCTCAATGCTATGTCCCACAATGCTCCACAACACATTCATTATCCTCAATGCCATATCCAACAATGCTCCACAACACACCCATTATCCTCAATACCTTGTCCCATGACGCACCACTACCCACCCATTATTCTCAATGCCATATACTACAATGCTATTCTACAATGCTCTACAACACACCCACAACTCCCTGTGCTATATCCCACAATGCTCCACAACACGCCAACAACGCCCTGTACCATATCCCACAATGCTCTATGACACACCCATTATCCTCAATGACATATCCCACAATGCTCCATGACACACACATTATCCTCAAAGCCTTGTCCCACAATGCTCCACAACACACCCACAACTCCCTGTACCATATCCCACAATGCTCCACAGCACACCCATTATCATCAATGTCATATTCCACAACGCTCCACAACACACCCATTATCCTCAATGCTATGTCCCACAATGCTCCACAACACACCGATTATCCTCAATGCTATGTCCCACAATACTCCACAACACATTCATTATCCTCAATGCCATATCCAACAATGCTCCACAACACACCCATTATCCTCAATACCATGTCCCATGATGCACCACTACCCACCCATTATTCTCAATGCTATATACTACAATGCTATTCTAAAATGCTCTACAACACACCCACAACTCCATGTGCTATATCCCACAATGCTCCACAACACTCCAACAACGCCCTGTACCATATCCCACAATGCTCTATGACTCACTCATTATCCTCAATCCATATCCCACAATGCTCCACAGCACACCCATTATCCTCAATGCCATATCCCACAATGCTCCACAACACACCCACAACTCCCTGTACCATATCTCACAATGCTCCACAACACACCAACAACTCCCTGTACCATATCCCACAATGCTCCACAACACGCCAACAATGCCCTGTACCATATCCCACAATGCTCCACAACACACCCACAACTCCCTGTGCTATATCCCACAATGCTCCACAGCACACCCATTATGTTCAATCCCATATCCCACAATGCTCCACAACACACCCACAACTCCCTGTACCATATCCTACAATGCTCCACAACACACTCAATATCCTCAATACAATATCCCACAATGCTCCAAAACACACCCACAACTCCCTGTGCCATTTCCCACAATGCTCTACTGCACACCCATTATCCTCAATCCCATATCCCACAATGCTCCACAACACACCCATAACCCTCCATGCCGTTACCAACAAATACCCCACTTTTTTTTCTTTTTTAGAAAACACCACATCCACAGATAAAAAGAAATATATATTGCATAGAAGATTTGCTTCAAGTAGTAGCGATATCACTTCTCTACCTTAAGCCATCCCTCAGCAGGATTGTGTTGTCACATCACTGCAGGGATCCGGACAGAATAGGTGACAGTAAACCTGCTTGCACCTTAATCCTATCCAATAAAACCTGGATCTAGATAAATCATGTTATCCATAAAATCCGTACATCGAACAACATCATCATTCTTCACACAGACAGGACACTACAGAGGAAGATCGGCTCTCTGTATCATTGCAAAAAAAATAACCGTATATTATGCAGGGGGACCAAAATACACACACTGTGAAGTGACAGAGCCCTGCAATACTTTTAGCTTAAAATTAATGTTGCACAAATGTAAAAATTGCATATTACATATTTGCACAATTTGCAATGGACAGCATTGCAAGCTGGAATTAATGACCCAGCTACATTAAAACACACCTGAAATGAGAGTAAAAATTAAGCACTTTTTTATTACATTATTTTTACTGGAGTTCCTCTTTAACTGTATTTTTTTTCTTTTGTTCTTTAGCAGAAAATCTGTATCCGGGAAGCAAAATCTATCCAAGAAACCACAAAAAAGACGAGCAGAGAGATGGGAACTCTTGCTACCTATGCCTTCCCGGAGGCAATTAGTGCATTTTAACATTTTTTTTCCCTTGTCATAATCTTACTGAAAGTTAATTTTCCCCCATCACTTGAAACCTATTAACCCGTACTTCGATAGCGTAAGGCAGCAACAATTATTGCTCAGGCTTAATTGTTATAATTACGTCTTCAGAGCTCTAGCGAGAAGATGAACTCGAGAGACGCTGAGACGTGCGTAAATCTAGCAAGAGAATTTTGTCTTGGAGTTAGCCTGGCACACCAACGTTTTCCCTTCCATATCTCCAGTATAATCTACCATCCTTCAGCTGTGCGCAGCCACAATCGCTGGGATGGATGCCAGTCTATCCTGCCCACTGGTGGCAAGTGGCCATAATGTGCAATGACTGCAGGATTTAGCTCTGTGCATGCCATCATGGATGTTCTGTAGGGCAAGGTGCTAGATTCTCACTCGAGGTAGACTTGAACCACCTCTGCCAAAACCTGTAAAGCGAAACATGTTGGGACATTGCTTCCCACTGACCTGGCACACTGGAATCAGGGCTTCTCATTGGTTCACTGTTCTGGACCAATGGGAACACTCTGCAGGGAAAAGAAACAATGCCTCCATACACATGCTAGATTCTCACCCAAGGTAGTCTTTATGGACCACCTCGGCCAAAACATGTAGCGCAAAACATGTTTGGTCATTGCTTCCCTGCTGAATACTGACCTGGCATGGCACCCAGGAATTAGGGCTTCTCATTGGTTCACTGTTCACGTGATGTCACCTGCTTTCTGTAAATAGTGTAAGTATCTTAAAAGAAGCTTTTAAAAGCTCAAATAAAAACTGGTGTTTGCAAAACGGAATGACAAAAGCACCTGCCACCTATTTTCTTTCCCTCTTCCTCTCTCTTTCTCTCTCTATATATATTTTTTTATTCAGCTTCACTTTTTATCCATACTATGATATTCAGTTCTTGAGTCCTTCAATTCCGTCCATCTAGATATCGATTCTGGGCCTTATTACTGATTTGATTTGTTGACAGGGCCCCTTGGAGATGAATGAAATGTTATTGTTGTGAAAATATGCACATTTTTAAGATGACTTGAGGATTTATGAAATTCTTATTCACCACTAATACATTCATGTATGAATATCTATACTGTTAATGACATCTACTCTTCTACTTTTCCTAAATGCAACTTCGACAGACCTCACAAAACCCGAGAGGACCTCAGTGGAGGGATTTGAGTCTTTAGATTGTGTTTGATTGTTTTCTCTAGAGATGACCTTTGTGTAGACCATTTTTGTCTGCTAGTTTCTGAACAGATTTAAAGAGACACTGAAGCGAAAAAAAAATGATGATATGATTAGTATGTGTAGTACATCTAAGAAATAAAACATTAGGAGCAGAGACATAAGCCTTATATTGTTTCAAGTACAGGAAGAGTTAGGCCTGATGATGTGTGAGGGGCCCCAAAATTTGCGATGGCGGCCCTACACACACACACACACACACACACACACACACACACACACAGTGACACACATACACACACACACGTACACACACACACACACACACACACACACACACACACACACAGTGACACACACACACACACACACACACACACACACACAGTGACACACACACACACACAGTGACACACACACACACACACACTGTACACACACACACACACACACACACACACACACACACACACACAGTGACACACACACACACACACACACACACACACACACACACACACACACACACACACACACACACACACACACACAGACACACACAGTGACACACACACACACACACAGTGACACACCACACACACACACACAGTGACACACACACACACACACACACACACACACACACACACACAGTGACACACACACACACACACACACAGTGACACACACACACACACACAGTGACACACACACACACACACACAGTGACACACGCACACACACACACTTCCAGTAAAAAAAAAGAAAAAAAACCCTGCAAATTCTATTTACCAGGTGCCCAAGTTTTCACTTCGATGCCCAAATACCGATAAAATAAATTAGCACTATGTGAGCTGCCCAATTAGTCCACTTGCCGCATGCGCCCTAATTTACTGCTTCAGCCGATTCGGTCGAGAAATTGTGTTTCATTTCGCTGAAAAGTTTAGACACCCCTGCAGAAGAGCTTTGCTTTCCTATAAACCTACTCATATCCTCCGAGCTGAAATCACGTATCTATCTAAAAAGGAAAAAGAACAAAACAAAGAAACAAATATAAGAAGAAAAAAAAAGTTCAGCTGTAAAAAGCATACAGTAATAGGACTCTATTCCAAGTGAAAAAACAAAGCAGAACAACACAGCACACGTATCTGCAACGTGCGCACGCCGGCATCATAAGCACAGCTCCTATTTATTCCGGTGACTGTTCACACAATAAGGAGCATTGCGCTATTATTATTAGCATCAGCAAGCGATCACCTGTGCTTGCGTCAGTCTGCTGTACATCCCCCCCCATCTGCCACTTCTTCCCACAGTACACAATGTACCATGTAATGAAAGATTAAACATACAGTGGCGGATTCTCTTTAATGGCTGCAGCCCAGCAGAGTGGGGATTGATTCACAGCGCGGCCGACCCCTCTCGCTGGTCATTACTGGACATTCCTGGGCAGCTGTTTCTTGGAAACCCGGGAGCCCGAGCGAAGAATGAGCAGAATCTGACATCTACATCAGAATGAGTGAAAAAAAATATGACCATCTTTGATAGAGCTATCTTTCACTGGTGATCGCAAGGCCAGGCTGAGGCAGAGGCGAGAGAGGCTCCAGCCTCAGGGCGCAGTGTAGGAGGGGGCGCACAACTCACTCAGCTATCATTCCTCTATTGTGTTTGAAGCAAAGAGAAATAAGAACAGGGAATACATGGCAGTGACTGCAAGGTAAATAACTAGAGATTAAGGTGTTGGGGGCCAAGGCCCCATTCACACTTGCGTTTTGGCATGCAAACGGACCGGATCGTATCAGGACCTGATCCGGATTGGAACCGTACGGTTCCGATCCGGATCCGATCCGCTCCGTTTGCATCAGGGCTGCTTCAGGCTGCCATCCAGATCCGTGGGGGAAAAAAAAATACCTTAAAATTTGTTGGGGTCTGCAGAAGGTGCACCTGTAGAATGAGGTCCTCCGCTGTAGGCCTCTCCTCCACCTCCCGACATACTGCCAAAACAGCTCCAGCACGTGTGTCACTGCTGCTCCACTCCAGATATGCTGGGCCCATGTGTCCCCATCCGAAATGGCCGCTATAAATACGCATAGGAAGTGGGGTAGAACGTCAGGTGTTTGTAGCCAGTGTGTTCTGTGCTTCTGTTTCCCATTGGTTTTCTATATCCAGATGGTGCAGTCAGGCTCCGGTCCGGGTACGTGGGCCGGATGAGCCGGACCAAAAAATAGCGCATGTTGGAAAAGTGTCCGGAGTCCGGATCCGATCCGGCTCCGTACTGTACTGAACGGACGCGTGTGAACGTCTGCATAGCCTTTGCATTGCTATGCGGAACGTACGTTCCGTTTGTACAGTATACGGTCCGGATCAGATCAGGCGGATCCGGACAGGGAACGCTAATGTGAACCGGGCCTTAGTCTAATTGCATTCAGTGTGTGGCAGCTGGGGTGGGAGGGATGGAGGGGCGCACTTTGGTGCCTCAGCCTTGGGTGCAGGAGGACCATGTCCCGGCTCTGGGCATTCGTGTGTGCGATGGAGGATGGCAGTTTAACTTGAAGGTGAAATATTTACCCATCTATGGCCACCACAACAATATGCTTTAAAAAATCGCTCAAAACTGCATGTCTGCTGATGAAAACGCTGTGCATCATTAAGTCAGTTGCAACAGACTTTCAGAAAGTGCTTTATATACAGCTTCCTGCTAAGCTAAGAATATTAAAGTGGACTGGAACTGTTGCACAGGAAAGAAGGAAAACAGAGAGAAATCCACCCTGTATGTATTTAGAGAGTTTAGCCTGCCTAATTCCCCCTCATCTGTGACTAATCACCACTGTAATTTGATCTCTCAGCTGTGTCAGCTGGCTGCCTCTGCAGAGCAGATAATTTGTAAACAGAGAATGTGAAATTGTACCAGAGATAGTACACTGGCCGTTATTTATACTAACTTGGGGCTTCCTCCAGCCCCATGAGCACCGGGCTTCCCTCGCCATCCTCCTCGGTTTCCCCGTTCTGGTGGTACGACTCCCGGTAATTCAGGCAGTCGCCGGCAATCGTTGCCTTCTGCACATGCATGGCTCAACCGCCTGTGAGCCCCTGCCGCTATCCCTTCCTCTGGAGCATTCTGCACCTGTGCATAACTCGCCAGGGGATGGGAGCGCAACAAGGGGTGCCCGGATTATCGAGAGTTATAGCGGCAAAACGAGGGGGATGGGGGGGGGGGAGGAAAACGGCGAGGGAGGCCCCGGTGCTCATGGAGCTGGAGGAAGCCCCAGGGAAGTATAAATAATGGCCAGTGTACTATCTCTGGTTTCCTTTAACTCTATGGCCTCAATTCACTAAGCTTATCTCCTGTCTTTAATAACTCTTCTAGAGTTGTTACCATGGTGATAAGGCATGTAGTATTCAGGAAACATTTTACCTCAGGCAAGCCTAAAGTTAACTCTTCTGTCTTTAAATTAACTCTCCAATCCTTAAAATAACTCCAGAGTTAAAGACAGGCTGTTAATTAACTGCGTGTGAAAATAACTACAGAGGAGGTAAATTAACTACAGAGGAGGTAAATTAACTACAGAGGAGGTAAATTAACTACAGGAGAGGTAACTTAAGGAATGAAGAGGTAAGATAACTCTCTCAGGTGTGGAGGTAAGTTTTCTCTTGCTTTATTATCTCTAGCATGATCTTAGTGTATTGAGGCCGTCTGCTTCCAGGAAAACAGGAAATAGACACATAGCAAGGAAATGAGCAGCGCTACTTAAAAACAGACTAGTGCCTACCTGCAAAAGAGTGCAAGCCCCACTTGTGGGGTCGAATACACACCGAGCATACACATGACCTGTCTACCACTAGAGGAGGATGTTGGTTTCCATTAACAGCTTGCATGCAACCTATTAAGTACTCGTCCCTCCCACTGCGAAGAAGTCAATCCTCCATGGGAGGGGCCTAACACTAACTAAATCCTAACCTATGTATATGCATAGCCTGGGTGCGCTACCAAATAAAATTGAAAAATCGAAAATTGCGCAAAAGGTGGATCAGCGCAACACCAGGCCGCCTCCGAATGGCCTCCATTGGAGGCCATTCGGAGGAAATAGACACACTGCAGATTTATTGCAGAATTTCTATCAGCTGCAACAAATATTTTTTTTCTTTAAACGCTATTATGTTGTTGCTTATCTTTCAGAGCAGAGAGGAAGTTCTGAGTTCAGGTCCGCTCTAAGTAAGGGTTGCAGACCTTTGTCATTTCACAGGCGACACATTATTCATTTATTTTTAAATTCCTTCCACCTTTGCTGGATCAACACTAGCGACTTTGTAACAACACTTAGCAACTTAGCGACACTCTGTATCCACTTTACATAAAACAATTTCTTTATTGGTTTTCTGTACCTTGTGACCCCGGTCCCCACGGCTGGGGGGGGGGGGGGATACGGAATTATCTAACTATCCTCTCCGGTTCGGGAAGTCCACTGAACATTTTTTTCTGGAAGTCCCATTTCCAGGAACTGGTTGGTTACAAAGTATCTGCAAACATACGTCTCTTTATCATGCCGTGGTGTAGCGTGACCACAGACAAAAGGGGGTCAGTGACTTGCAGGCTGCTGAGTCAGTAAGAGTCGTTACTAATGCATTAGAGTACATCAGCCATGCTTATTGTGTTTTTTACGGCTCTGTAAATGGATATGTACATGTGATAGAATTGATTTTGGCTGCGGGTGGCTGGAGCCATCCAACAAGAGAGACTTGCGCCAAGAAGCACGGATACACAGAGGGAAAAGAAAGACGCCCGATCCTAGCAAAGAGATAAGGGAAGATTTCGGTGTTTCACATGGTAAACCAGCACTCCTGGAACACCTAGGCCAGTGATGGCTAACTTTGGCACTCCAGCTGTGACAAATCTACAAATCCCATCACGCCTCTGCCTCCCCGAGTTATGCTTAGAGCTGTCAGAGTATTGCAATGCCTCATGGGACTTATAGTTCCACCACAGCTGGAGTGCCAAGGTTGGCCATCACTGCCCTAGGCGGTAAGCAGAGAAAGGCCAGGAGCTAAATGGTGAAGTAGAAGGGCGGGGTGGAGGCACCCAAAAATATATTGATGTTAAAACAAAATGTGTAAATGAGAGGTAGTCGCTTCTTCGGGTCAATACAATCAGGTCTGATTGATTGAAGCGTGGGATGGAGGCGCACAAAATGTACTGACGTTAAAACATAACGTGTAAATGAGAGTAGTAGCAGTAGGGTATTGTACCGTGTTAGCCATCAGTAAAAGCAAGAAGTTTTAAATCAGGAGGATACCATTTATTAGCTAACTACAAATGAATAAGAATAAACAAGCTTTCGGCCTTGCAGCCTTCGTCAGGTTTACATCCTGTTAGTTTGCAAGCTGGTGGTACAGACAGCTTATATACATGCAACATCAAAAGGGAAAACAGATATTTTTTTCAAGCATAAATAAGTCATTAAGATGCCTTAATACAAACAGACCAGCTAAATGGGGTAAGATAAGGATCCTTGTTTACTTCATTGCTCACAGACCTGGTATTAGGATTGACCCAGAGGTATCGTAAATTCTTATTTCACAAGTTCAGCTAGAGTGGCTGAGACAGTTCATATATCATCAATCTCATAAATGAGAGGTAATCGGTTACCTCTCCAGAAGATACAGACACTAGTTAACTGGAAAAATATTTATTCAAAAAACTGACAACGCGTTTCGCGGGTCATGGCCCGCTTCCTCAGGTTAATACAAAAATGCCTCAGCAGCATAAGGAGCAGAGTGTAGGCGCCTCTTTTTTCTATTATTTTGAATAGAGGCGCCTACACTCTACTCCTTATGCTGCTGAGGCATTTTTTGTATTAACCTGAGGAAGCGGGCCAAAACGTGTTGTCAATTTTTTGAATAAATATTTTTCCAGTTGAAGTGGTGTCTGTAGCTTCAGGAGAGGTAAGAAATTACCTTTCATTTATATGTTATGTTTTAACATCAATATATTTTCGGTGCCTACACCACCCTTCTATCAACCAGACCTCCTTTGGAGGTAATAGCTTTAAAGTTTTCTGGAAGGTCTATCGTACTACAAGAGAGTGTCCAGCATGACCTGAAGCACCTATCGGGACGGTGAATTCCCTGCAGGCTTATATGGCGGTTGCAGGAACTGCAACCCACCTTTGTGAGTATATAACCTTATATACTTTCGTTCCCCAATAACTAAGGATACTGCACCACTGGGCTCCCGGTCTCTATCTACTTCTCGTTTAGGTGCTCTTGGTCCATACAAGAACCACCGAACCCCTATTGTGCAGTACCGTTAGTTAGGAGGTAAGTGTAAGTATATGATTTTTATACTCACAAGGGTGGGTTGCAGATCCCTGCAACCACTGTATTAATCTGCGGCTCAGTTTCCCAGGTCCTGCCGGATACTACATGTAGTTTGGGGTACAACTATTACCTTCAAAGGAGGTCCGACTAGAAACGTCTGTGGATGGAGCCGCCCAGAGTATAAAATGAGAGTTTTCTGTTGGCATAAAAAACTTCATAAAAAAAGATATTTTCTCTTACCACTCTGGAAGATAAAACACCAGGGGCTTGATTCACAAAGCGGTGCTAACCTACTTAGCACGTCTAAAGTCTTTAGACGTGCTAACCAGGGTGCTAAGTAGGTTAGCACCGGATTTCTCAATCAGATCACGCGCTAACTTTGCGCGCGTAAAGTTTTACGTGCGCAAAGTTTTACGCGCGCTAAGTCCCATAGGCTTTAATGGGCACTTCGCGCGGTGCGCCCTGCGCTCTGTGCAGTACGCGCGTAAAGTGTTACGCGCATAAAGTTTTGCGCGCGTAAAGTTTTATGCGCGAAAAGATTGTTTAGACGTGCTAAGGGGGTTTTCACAGGCGTGCTAACAGTTAGCACCGCTTTGTGAATCAAGCCCCAGGTCAGCTGGAAAAAGATATGTATCCAAAACACAGACAACGCGTTTCAAAAGTACCTGCCCGATTCCTCAGGTCAATACACAGTGCCTTCTAACAGTGTGCATAGAGTATGGGTGCCTCTGGAAGGAGATAAGGGAACAAGTCTTCCTTATGACATAATTGCCTCCATGCAGGCACTACAAGGGAAACTTCTAAACTGTGCCATCTTAAGACAGGCCAAACACTGTATGTCCCTCCCCCCATCCCACTCCCCTGTAGTGCAGCTAGATTCTGTGTCAACCCTCTTGCCCCTAGTAAGAGGCACTGAGGGCTAAAGGGGCCACCTACCCCAGTGTACATGCAGAAGGGGTGTCTGGAAGTTTGGACAATGGAAGTAGCCGCTAGTAAAATATTGGTAACCACCAATGCCTAAGCTTAAAAAGCCTCCACTGGTGCCTAACCTCCCCCCTCCATCAGCACATTTTTTTGGGGGGGCTCATTGAGGAGAAGTAACGTGCAATCAGGCACTGCAGTTTCCTTGAATGTATTCCGTATCAAAAATAGTGCAAAAAATTCAGGTTTGCATCATTCAATGGTAGATGTGTCAGTCACGATCAAACAGCTTGCTTGTGCATAAAGTGACAGCAAACATACATAGTCAGATCTTATCCGGATTGGAGGAGGAAGGCGGTGGGTGCAGGGCAAACAAAACGGGCAGCCTAATGGCCGATTCGGACGGCGGCGCTGCCTCCGAGACTGACATTTTTTATTTTTTTTTAGTGTTTGCCCATTGTAAAATTTTTTACTTACCCCGATTTACATTATGAAATTTATTACAGGTGGCAACATCTTTAGCCCTGCCAGGCGCAGCTCTGCGGAATGTTTCTATACTCAGGACCTTTTCACCCTTTCAAATTGACGCACTGCAACCACAGCCTAATGCAACCCTATGGGGAAGTTTATACTTCCCACGTTGCGGTACCTAATCTAATGCTAGTGCAGAACTAAGTTACCGTGCGGGATCCGCGGCGCGCTGCATCAGGCCAGAAGTCATATTAGTCTATGGCGATGCAGATGCAGGGATTTAGAAAAAAAACCGATGTCGCGGCACCCATGCATGGAAGGGTATTTTACAATACGCTTCCGTGCACCTCTGCATAACCGAAGCAGGAAGTAACCACAAGCGCTCATCACTTCCTGCTTGGCTGGTGGCCAGACAGGGAACACCGCGTACTAACGCTGTGTTCCCTGAAGGCATGTTTCTGGTGGTGCGATGTGGTACGGCGGCCGCCACATCGCTGACGCCAATTTGCAGTGTGAGACTGGCCTCAGTGTTCCGAAGCCAATAATGATAATACTTGGTGTGCTCTGAGGGAGGAGAATTCAGCATAACTATAGAGCCTAGGCTAAGCATCACTGGGAGGCGGGGCTATATACCATCACACAGCTTTATGTAGAGATAGGAAGTGCTGTGCTTCTGATGCTGAAGCCCAAAAAATTACCATTAAAGTGGGTATCCTGAATAATTCGCTACATTCTACTATACGTCGCTACTGGGCCTCTTTAGGCGGGGTAAGTACTACTCATACACATGTTTATCTCATATTGCCGCTTGCCTTTCTGGGGTCACTTTAATTGTTACCTGCACGCTTTGTGGCGCACCCAACCCTGTATTTCCAACCGCCGCATCCATCTATTCTGCCAGCGTGACAGCGCGCGATATGATTGCGGGTTTCCTCCACTCCGCAGGAGGCTCTGGCTCCTTCGTCACCACAGAAGCCTTCATTGCATTCATCTCCAAATGACGCCCCCCGACAAAGACGTGAGTGACAGCGCTACGCTGTGATTACCATACGGCTGGGAGTCCTCCGCGAAGAGCGGGCGCATCTCCATGGCCCCCCGCCGCACGCGACAAGCAATATCCTCCATCCGCATCAAAACACATCAGTCACCCGTGAAACTGTCACCCGTCTAAACAACACATCTTCCTCAGATTTACTGCCAAGCAATCAAAACATAATGAAATCACGGCCCACGGATTCACAGCCTGCGGGGTCCCATTTCATGCGCAGTTTTTCAAGAGCCATTTTGGCGGTTCTCCCCGATCGCTGATAAGGTCCACGTTGCCTCCGGGCAGGTTTTTTTTTATCACGCAAACGCCTGCGGTTACAGATCCGCGGGGATCCGCAAGCGCACGCCATCTTCCACTTGATCCCATTGAGTCTGTTACACACGATATACTTGAATGTTCTGTTTTGTGATAAAATGTATGTGATTCCGTTCACATGACTGCTGAGCCGCTGAAAAAGAATTGAATGTACAACAAAGACGCAGATAAGAAAAGGACATCATTTTTTTTTTTGGCTAACTTAAAGGGACTCCGAGCATCTCTCATGGGTATGCCTTTCAGACAGATGACTTCCAACAAAGTCGTGCTATGACCCCTCTGGAGGAGCCTCTTGCAGTGGCCATTCGTGTCACTTCCTCTTCCTGCTTCATTCAGTGATGCACTTCTCTAACCGGGAAGACAGGGGTGACCCGGAAGTTATGACATAGCCAAGATGGCAGCCCGATTTTTAAATTGAAATCGAATGAAAACTATTTGGTGTAGAACGGCGTTTTAAATGAAAGAGGAGAGCACAAGCTACAGAAAGGTATGCATCTTTAAGTACTTTGCAGCAGGGACGGATCTAGGGGGGGGGGGCAAGCGGGTATCTTGCCCCAGGCGCAGTTTGTTGAATTCTTAAAAAGGCAGCAGAATGAATGGCAGTTTAGGCGCCAAAACCTGACCTTTAGGCGCCAAAACCTGACCTTGCCCCAGGCGCAACTTGGTCTTGATCCGCCCCTGCTTTGCAGTACTGGTTGGAGTCTTAAAGGCATGCCCATGAGAGGTGCTCGAAGTCCCTATAACTGATCCCATTTTTTACACCTTATTCTCAGTGGCAAACTCTAACCTCCTCCTCCAACATGAATCCCTTGCAAACACCCACCACCCCTCCCCCCCCCCCCCCCGGTAGTGTTGGGCGAACATCTAGATGTTCGGGTTCGGGCCGAACAGGCCGAACATGGCCGCGATGTTCGGGTGTTCGACCCGAACTCCGAACATAATGGAAGTCAATGGGGACCCGAACTTTTGTGGTTTGTAAAGCCTCCTTACATGCTACATACCCCAAATTTACAGGGTATGTGCACCTTGGGAGTGGGTACAAGAGGAAAAAAAAAAATTGCAAAAAGAGCTTATAGTTTTTGAGAAAATCGATTTTAAAGTTTCAAAGGGAAAACTGTCTTTTAAATGCGGGAAATGTCTGTTTTCTTTGCACAGGTAACATGTTTTTTGTCGGCATGCAGTCATAAATGTAATACATATAAGAGGTTCCAGGAAAAGGGACCGGTAACGCTAACCCAGCAGCAGCACACGTGATGGAACAGGAGGAGGCGCAGGAGGAGAAGGCCACGCTTTGTGAGACACAACAACCCCGGCCTTGCATGAGGGCAAGAAGCGTGCGGATAGCATGCTTTGTACCGCCATGCAGTCATAAATGTAATAAAGATAAGAGGTTCCATAAACAGGGACCGGCAACGCTAACCCAGCAGCAGCAGCAGCAGCAGCAGACGTGATGGAACAGGAGCAGGTGCAGGAGGAGAAGGCCACGCTTTGTGAGACACAACAACCCAGGCCTTGCATGAGGGCAAGAAGCGTGCGGATAGCATGCTTTGTACCGCCATGCAGTCATAAATGTAATAAAGATAAGAGGTTCCATAAACAGGGAGCGGCAACGCTAACCCAGCAGCAGCAGCAGACGTGATGGAACAGGAGCAGGCGCAGGAGGAGAAGGCCACGCTTTTTGAGACGCAACCCAGGCCTTGCATGAGGACAAAAAGCGTGCGGATATAGCAATGCTTTTTGCCGCCATGCAGTCATAAATGTAATACAGATGAGAGGTTCAATAAACAGGGACTGGAAATGCTAACCCAGCAGCAGCAGACGTGATGGAACAGGACTAGGAGCAGGCGCAGGAGGAGAAGGCCAAGCTTTTTGAGACACAACAACACAGGCCTTGCATGAGGACAAAAAGCGTGCGGATATAGCAATGCTTTTTGCCGCCATGCAGTCATAAGTGTAATACAGATGAGAGGTTCAATAAACAGGGACCGGAAACGCTAAACCATCCCAGATGTTCATTGGTCATGTTACTTGGTTGGGGTCCTGGAGTGTTGCGTAGTCGTTTCCAATCCAGGATTGATTCATTTTAATTTGAGTCAGACGGTCTGCATTTTCTGTGGAGAGGCGGATACGCCGATCTGTGACGATGCCTCCGGCAGCACTGAAACAGCGTTCCGACATAACGCTGGCTGCCGGGCAAGCCAGCACCTCTATTGCGTACATTGCCAGTTCGTGCCAGGTGTCTAGCTTCGATACCCAATAGTTGAAGGGTGCAGATGGATTGTTAGACACAGCTACGTCATCTGACATGTAGTCCTTGACCATCTTCTCCAGGCGATCGGTGTTGGAGGTGGATCTGCACGCTTGCTGTTCTGTGGGCTGCTGCTGCATGGGTGTCAGAAAATTTTCCCACTCCAAGGACACTGCCGATACCATTCCCTTTTGGGTACTAGCTGCGGCTTGCGTTGTTTGCTGCCCTCCTGGTCGTCCTGGGTTTGCGGAAGTCAGTCTGTCTGCGTACAACTGGCTAGAGGAGGGGGAGGATGTCAATCTCCTCTCTAAAGTCTCCACAAGGGCCTGCTGGTATTCTTCCATTTTGACCTGTCTGACTCTTTCTTCAAGCAGTTTTGGAACATTGTGTTTGTACCGTGGATCCAGAAGGGTATAAACCCAGTAATTGGTGTTGTCCAGAATGCGCACAATGCGTGGGTCACGTTCAATGCAGTCTAGCATGAATTGAGCCATGTGTGCCAGAGTCCTACCAGAATCCTCATCATCCTCTTGTGAGCGTTGTGATAGTTGTTGTGATGCATCATAGTCGTCACCTTCCTCCTGGTCTGCTTCTGCTGACCATTCGCGTTGAATTGTGGAAGTCCAACGTGCACCGCTCTGGCCCTCGTCAGTGGTGGCATGAAATTCCTGCTCCAACTCCAGCTGTTCCTCCTCCTCTTCTTCGTCATAGCTGCTGGGGCCAGCGTTCCCTGAGGCGGATGGCCTGATGTTGGTACCATCACGCTGATCGTTTTCTCCTTCAGATTCCCCCAGTTGCATCATGACAGCTGTTTCCTTGATTTTTAACATCGACCTCTTCAGTAAACACAGCAGTGGTATGGTAATGCTGACTGAAGAGTTGTCACTGCTCACAAGCAACGTGGATTGCTCAAAATTTTGGAGGACTTGGCAGAGGTCCAACATGTTGGCCCAATCGGATCCACAGAAGCTTGGCAGCTGGCCGGATGCGCCTCGGTACTGCGCCGTCATGTACTGGACCACTGCACTCTTCTGCTCGCAAAAGCGGGCTAGCATGTGCAGCGTAGAATTCCAGCGCGTAGGGACATCACACAGCAAGCGATGGTGGGGGAGATTGAAGCGCTCCTGCATCTTGGCGAGTGCCCCCGAAGCAGTACTGGAAGTTCTACAATGTTTGGCCACTCGACGCACCTTCAACAGAAGATCGGCCACGCCTGGGTATGTCCTCAGGAACCGCTGAACTACTAGGTTCATCACGTGCGCCAGGCAAGGGATGTGTGTCAGCTTAGCCAACCTTAAAGCGCGAATGAGATTACTCCCATTATCACACACAACCATGCCCGGTTTCAGGTCCAGCGGTGCCAGCCACAAATCCGTCTGTTCCTTTATTCCCTTCCAAATTTCCTCCCCTGTGTGCTGCTTATCCCCAAGGCAGATTAGCTTCAGCAACGCTTGCTGACGCATGCCAACAGCTGTGCTGCACTGCTTCCACGATCCTACTGCTGCTGGGTTAGCGTTTCCGGATGAGGTACAGCTTTGAGATGCGTTGGAGGAGAAGGAGTCAGAGAGGTAGGTGCTGCTGTTATCCAGTGGGAGGGACGGCGGTGCAGCTGTTTGTGGCGTGGGCAACACCCGTGCCGTAGCAGGTGAGGAATCGCTGCCAGGCTCCACAAGGTTCACCCAGTGCGCGGTAAGGGAGATGTATCGACCCTGGCCGAACGCACTCGTCCAGGTGTCAGTGGTGAGGTGAACCTTGCAGGCAACGGCATTCTTCAAGCTTCGGGTTATTTTGCTGACCACGTGCTCATGCAACTCAGGCACTGCAGAGCGTGCAAAGTGGTAGCGGCTGGGAACCACGTAACGTGGGATGGCCACTGACATCATGCCCTTGAAGCTGTTTGTCTCCACCAATCGATATGGCAGCATTTCGCAGGCCAGAAGCTTGGCTATGCTGGCTGTTACTGCCACGGCCCGGGGGTCATTTGCTGGCAATTTCCTCTTGCGCTCAAACATCTCCGACACAGACAACTGAACCGTAGCGCTGCACACGGAAGGGCTGTTGGTTGTTGTGTTTGAAGAACACTGGGAGACCTCAAGAGCACTACTCCGGAAAGTGACAGTGTCAGCGTCGTCTGATGTTTGTGAATGTTGTGAACCACGCAATGGCTGGGCTACTGCTGCTGCTGAGGCGGGTCTGGTGAACCCAAGGGAGGCAGTGTTGTTTCTGGTACCCTGTCCTGACGCGTTTGCCCAAAGAGTGGGATGTTTGGATAGCATGTGACGGCTCATGCTGGTGGTGGAGAGGTTGTTAATACTTTTCCCCCTGCTCAGGCGGGTCTTGCACACCTTGCAAATCGCCATGGTAACATCCTCAGTGCAGTCTTCAAAGAAAGCCCAGACTTTGGAGCACCTGCCTCCTTGCTGGCGATTTCTGTTTGCTCCTCTTTTGCCTCTCACTTGAACTTCCACGCTTGTGGTGCCTGAAATTGCGCGCCGCCTACCTTGTGGCACAAGGCGAGCTCGTGCAGCAGTGGGTTCTTCAACAGACTCATCTGTGCTGCTGCTACGACGGCGATGTTCTCGTTCACAAACAAAATCTGGGTCTCTGTCCACATTGTCCATACCCTCCTCTTCCATCTCCTCAAACTCGTCATATGTCATTGTGGGCCGCCGCCGTGGAGTAGAGCTCCCCACAACAACCTCTGCGCAGCACACTCCAACGTCGTCTTCCAGATCTTGTCGGCCGACCTCCTGCAATTGCAACCCCTCCTGCCCAAATTGCTCTGGGATTTGGGTTTCCGAGTCCTCTTCGGACTCGCCTTGTATTTCAGTGCGCGGTGCATTTCCCACAGTTAACGGTTGTGAATCCAGGCACAACATTTCTGGCTGTTCCTCCATTGACCTTTGAAAGGTGGAAGTTTGTTGGGCTGGGAATAGCTCCTGCGAATACCCCATTGTGTCCTGAGGTAATTCATCGGACTGGTTATCTGGCAGTTGTGTGCGTGGTGTCGCTGCCGGTTGTGTCAGCTTTGTGCCCACTGGCTCCTTGTAACTGGCTGAGGACTCGGACCTCGTGCGTGATGTGCTGGTGCTGCTTAACCCACTGCTGGACGCTTGAGAGGTCATCCAAGTAATTATCTGGTCCTGTTCTTTTGGATTTGTGAGGGTTGTTGTCCTGGACAACATGGGCGGTATTGAGTGGGTTTTCTTGGGTGCTCCCCTGTGGCCTGTACGTGAACCGTCAGGGGAAACACCTCTTCCCTTGCCCCTCCCTCTTTCACCGGATTTCTTCCTCATTTCACTTATCCTTACAGTACACGCTGACTGGCAGCAGTACAGTGGCAGTACAGAAATGCTATACAGTACCACTATTCCCAGCAGCGACACAGAGCACAATGCTATACAGTGACGGGTGAGCGGTGTACCACTATTCCCAGCAGCGACACAGAGCACAATGCTATACAGTGGCGGGTGAGCGGTGTACCACTATTCCCAGCAGACACAGAACAGTACACAGAATGCTATATAGTGTGGCTGAACGAGCGGTGTACCACTATTCCCAGCAGACACAGAACAGTACACAGAATGCTATATAGTGTGGCTGAACGAGCGGTGTACTACTGTTCCCAGCAGACACAGAACAGTACACAGAATGCTATATAGTGTGGCTGAACGAGCGGTGTACTACTGTTCCCAGCAGACACAGAACAGTACACAGAATGCTATATAGTGTGGCTGAGCGAGCGGTGTACCACTATTCCCAGCAGACACAGAACAGTACACAGAATGCTATATAGTGTGGCTGAACGAGCGTTGTACCACTATTCCCAGCAGACACAGAACAGTACACAGAATGCTATATAGTGTGGCTGAACGAGCGGTGTACCACTATTCCCAGCAGACACAGAACAGTACACAGAATGCTATATAGTGTGGCTGAACGAGCGGTGTACTACTGTTCCCAGCAGACACAGAACAGTACACAGAATGCTATATAGTGTGGCTGAACGAGCGGTGTACTACTGTTCCCAGCAGACACAGAACAGTACACAGAATGCTATATAGTGTGGCTGAACGAGCGGTGTACTACTGTTCCCAGCAGACACAGAACAGTACACAGAATGCTATATAGTGTGGCTGAAAGAGCGGTGTACTACTGTTCCCAGCAGACACAGAACAGTACACAGAATGCTATATAGTGTGGCTGAACGAGCGGTGTACCACTATCCCCAGCAGACACAGAACAGTACACAGAATGCTATATAGTGTGGCTGAACGAGCGGTGTACTACTGTTCCCAGCAGACACAGAACAGTACACAGAATGCTATATAGTGTGGCTGAACGAGCGGTGTACTACTGTTCCCAGCAGACACAGAACAGTACACAGAATGCTATATAGTGTGGCTGAACGAGCGGTGTACTACTGTTCCCAGCAGACACAGAACAGTACACAGAATGCTATATAGTGTGGCTGAACGAGCGGTGTACCACTATTCCCAGCAGACACAGAACAGTACACAGAATGCTATATAGTGTGGCTGAACGAGCGGTGTACTACTGTTCCCAGCAGTGACACACAATGACTGGGGGGGGACCCTGGCTAGCGTGGCTGGAGCGCGAACTACCCTGCCTGCCTACCCAAAGCTAAACCCACAGACAAATGGCGGAGATATGACGTGGTTCGGGTATTTATTTACCCGAACCACGTGACCGTTCGGCCAATCAGAGCGCGTTCGGGTCCGAACCACGTGACCCGTTCGGCCAATCACAGCGCTAGCCGAACGTTCGGGGAACGTTCGGCCATGCGCTCTTAGTTCGGCCATGTGGCCGAACGGTTTGGCCGAGCACCGTCAGGTGTTCGGCCGAACTCGAACATCACCCGAACAGGGTGATGTTCTGCAGAACCCGAACAGTGGCGAACACTGTTCGCCCAACACTACCCCCCGGGTTTACCCCTTTTGATTGTCTGAAATCCCTAGCACGCTTCTAGCCCCCAATGATCCCTAACCTCCTGATCCCCTGATAAAGGCAAAAGTAAAAACCCTGGGTCGGGGTTTTAACATTTGTTATGCGCAATAAACAAGTTTAAAGTCAAAACAAAAGTGGTCTGAAACTTTGACATAACATTCAATAAAAATGTGTTTTGCTACTTTTTATTACCCACACAGTTATCATATTTGCTTTTGTGCACAAGTAATATTGTTGTCTGTCTACCAATTATTAGTTCCTAAAGTGTAGTTTATCTTGCCCTGAAAGCTGCCATTGCATTTAATTCCAACTGCTTTTTATTATATATTAAAATCTTCTAATGGGCTGTTCTGAACTGTGTGTGTGCCTGAAGCAGAGACAGCTTCTCAGAGAGTGTTTTTTATTTGTTACACACAAATCTATCAACACTGGAATGTAAACAAATATTGTTATCTCCAGTCTGGATGCGGATTGGAAGCTGTATAGCAGGACAAAGTGCTGTGTTTAATTGTTTAAGTGATGTTCTGCTACAATTTTTTCCTGGGATAGCAGCTTTAAAGTGAATGGGAACCGCATTTAAAAAAAAAATGAAGCAACTACTTACCTAATGAGAGGGAAGTTTCTGGGTCGTATAGAGCCTTCCCTCTCCTCTCTCGGTGCTCTCTATCCTGTGGCTCCCCCTCGTTTCAATCCTCCACCGAAAGGGTATTTGGAAGTATTCGGGAGCCGTGTCCTCCCGAAGACGTGCAGCTCCATACTGCACAGGCGTGAGCGTGCAAGAGAGCGTGCTTGCGCAGGTGCTGTACAGGGCCGCCCTTCTTCAGGAGCACTCGGGCTCCCTGAAGACTTCTGAAGCCTCCTTCGGCCGGGTAAAGCAGTATTTGACTAATTTAGTCAAATACTGCTACCGGGCGAGCCAGCACTGGAACAAGGGGACCAGGAGAGGAGCCGGAAGGCTCTATAGGACCAGGGGCGCCTCTAGCCATTTTGTCACTCCAAGCGAGAAAACCTGTGGCGCCCCTGCCCCCATGAAAATAATTGTAATGCGGCAGCGTTTCACCAGAGTATAATTGAAATTCGGCAGCTTTTCACCAGAAAATAATCGTAATGCGTCAGCGTTTTACCAGAAAATAGTCATAATGCGGTAGGATTTCACCAAAAAATAATCGTAATGCGGCAGGGTTTCACCAGAAATTACACTTATTGTGGCAGCGTATCACCAGAAAATATGCTATGCGGCAGCATTTCACCAGCAAATACACGTAATTTAGGCAGAGAAGGCACAGAGAGACACAGCGGCAGCTGCCTGCAACTTACACTGAGCAGATGCAGCAGAAGCAAGTAATAGAACGATAGGGATGGGTTGGGGCTTAATTTAAGGGTGGGGCTTAATGCTGCAACATGGCTCCCCAAGGACCAATGGCACTCCAGGCATTGGCCTGTACTGCCTATGCTTAGAAGCGCCCCTGTATAGGACCCAGAGCCTTCCCTCTCCTTGGGTAAGTATCTGTCTCATTTTTTTAAATGCGGTTCCCATTCACTTTAAAGCTGTCAGGAATCTTTTAGAGCAAAGTAGAAATGCTGTCTTTCAGACCACTCAAGTTCCCATATACAGTTCCCTGGTGTCTAGTGGCCCGCTCACTCTCCTATATAGTTCCCTGGTGTTTAGTGGCCCCCTCCTTCTCCTATACAGTTCCCTGGTGTCTAGTGGCCCCCTCCTTCCCCTATACAGTTCCCTGGTGTCTAGTGGCCCGCTCACTCTCCTATATAGTTCCCTGGTGTTTAGTGGCCCCCTCCTTCCCCTATACAGTTCCCTGGTGTTTAGTGGCCCCCTCCTTCTCCTATATAGTTCCCTGGTGTCTAGTGGCCCCCTCCTTCTCCTATACAGTTCTCTGGTGTCTAGTGGCCCCCTCCTTCCCATATACAGTTCCCTGGTGTCTAGTGGCCCGCTCACTCTCCTATATAGTTCCCTGGTGTTTAGTGGCCCCCTCCTTCCCCTATACAGTTCCCTGGTGTTTAGTGGCCCCCTCCTTCTCCTATACAGTTCCCTGGTGTCTAGTGGCCCCCTCCTTCTCCTATACAGTTCCCTGGTGTTTAGTGGCCCCCTCCTTCCCCTATACAGTTCCCTGGTGTTTAGTGGCCCCCTCCTTCTCCTATACAGTTCCCTGGTGTTTAGTGGCCCCCTCCCTCTCCTATACAGTTCCCTGGTGTTTAGTGGCCCCCTCCTTCTCCTATACAGTTCCCTGGCACCTAGTGCTTCCCCCCTCCGCATATGGCTTCCCTGGTGATATATAGGGCTTACCTTCCGATATAGCTTCTCTGGTGGTCCTAAGTGGGCCAAATATAATGCAGAGTGGGGGAACCACCTGGGGGCCAAATCTGATGGTTCAAATGGCCAGATATGGCCCAAGGGCCAGAGTTTGACATGTATGGATTAGATTGTGAGCTCCCCTGAGGAACAGTCAGTAACATGAGTATAAATACATCAGTCCTGAGAAAAATATCAGTCCTGACAGATAAAGTTGTTAGAGGGGATTTGGTTCCTAAAAGAGGGACTGCCGCTCCCAAAAAAACGGGACAGTTTAGCGTTCTGGATGGATAGATAGATAAACAGACAGACAGATGAATAGACAGATAAATAGATAGATAGACAGACAGACAGACAGATATTGGTCACTGTGTTAGCACAGGTTTGGTGTTATTCTGGTCCTTGTTAGTGAGTGTCTATAGTATAGAGATGAACACCCATCAACAGTTACTTAGGTTAAAATTGAAAGAAAAAAAAGTCCTTTACTCAGTGGAAGCCTATTCTTCATTTTAATTAAATGTCATGCAGAGGAGATTAATTGCCTGTGTTGTATGCATAGACTTGTTTCTCCCTCTCTCATTGGTCAGAGGCGACACAGCAGCTGTGTCACTGTCACCTGTATCTGCTGACACCCTGTTGCTGAATGTTACTCAGGAATGTAGCAATAATACCACCTGCTATGCTGAGAGATCTATTAATACACTGGATGCCAGGTTCGCTTAAAGAGAAACCGTAACCAAGGACTGAACTTCATCCCAATCTCATGGGAACATGAGAGTTCTTTACCTTTTCTCGAGCGGATCATCAGGGGGCTCTGTGTGACTGATATTGTGGTAAAACCCCTCCCACAGGAAACTGTGAGGACCATGGTCCCGGCAATTTCCTGTCTGTGAACCTTGTTGCATTGTGGGAAATAGCTGTTTACAGCTATTTCCAACGGATAAAAAAGCAAGCAGCATCTCCTTCCAGTGACATCACCTGCCAGCAGTAAACATGTCACCATGTGGTAAATGTCAGAATGTAAATCAGGGAGAGGAAAGCTTTTACAATGGGCAAACACTAAGGGCTCATTTCCACTATAGCGAATTCGCATTCGTTTTTCGCATGAAAATTCGCATAGCAATACAAGTGAATGGGACTGTTTCCACTTGTCAGGATTCCTTTGCGTTTTTCTGTGCAGAAAAAATTCGCATGGCAGAGCCATCAGAATTCACATACCGCATACCGCTATGCGAATCGCATACAATGTATTTAATAGGAAATTCGCATAAGGTTTGCGAATTCGCATAGAAACAATGAAAAAGCACACCAGCACTGCCATGGTTAAATTCGCATACATCGTCATCCATGCGAATTCGCATGCGAATTCGCATGAAAATTCGTATAGACCCGCATGCGAAATTCGCATCCGCATGCGAATTTTTATCGCGGCGATTCGCACCGCACAAGTGGAAATGCAGCCTGACTAAATCATTTATACATAATTATTGTAAAAATGAAGCACTTTTTTTCATTACATTATTTTCACTGGAGTTCCTCTTTAAAGTGGACCTGAACTCTTGCACAGGGAAGAAGGAACACACAGAGACATGCAAGTTTATTTTCGCTTCAGGTTTGCTGTAACAAAAGATACTGCACTATTTGGGCTCCCTTTGTCTGTGTGCCTTTTTAAGTTGATCTACATCCTATCTCTCAAGAAATACAGAAGCTGGTCTATTTCCAAACTTCACATATACGTATAATATTAGCATCAACTTAGAATTAAGTGTAACTGTCGGGCATAAAATCAAAAATCAATTCTTTATTTTTATCTGGTAAACAAGTAATATGGATGCTAACCAGGCAATCCAAAAGGTAAAAATCACTCTTATTTTTCTTCTCCATAAAACATCATTCCCCAGCTTCCCTGGCTCTTATTTGGTACACACAAAGGAAGTTGCAGGGCATGCTGGGTTGTCCTTTTTTGCTTCTCTATTTTCCCCTCAGACTTAACTAATGCAGCCTGATTGGCTGAAGCCTCTTTCCCTCCTGTTTTCCCCTCCCACACATGTGTTCCTCTCTGATTGGCCAATATTTCTCAATGCACTTCTACTGCAGAGCTGGGTGGGAGTATCTGAAGACTGGGAGAAGGGCGGGCAATAATACACAGACAGAGTAAGGGAGGAAATTATGTCAGGATTGGCTTCAAGATAGCCACAGACTAAGAAGGATTTTCTCTTTTTTTTTGCTATAGATAAATCACTAAAATCAAAATGTGGACAGTACAATACATATGTTATGTAAGTAGAGCGAGTATTTATCTACTTACATATTTTAGTTTTTTTCTGAGATAGTATGGCTGACAGCTCCACTTTAAAGGGAAGGTCCAAGCAAAATAAAAAAATGAGGTTCACTTACCTGGGGCTTCTACCAGCTCCATGCAGCCACCCTGTGCCCTCGTAGTCACTCACTGCTGCTCCAGTCCCCTGCTGGCAGCTTGCCGACCTCGGAGGTCGGCGGGCTGCATTGCGTACATTTTTGCGCATTCCCGCTAGTGCAGGAACATTATCACATACATTTTTACGCGTTCCGGGTTCAATGCGCAAAAATTTACGCATTGAACCGATAACGCGTAAAAATGTATGTGTTATTGTTCCTGCACTACCGGGAGTGCGTAAAAATGTACGCAATGCGACCCGCCGACCTCCGAGGTCGGCAAGCTGCCAGCGGGGGACTGGAGCAGCAGTGAGTGACTACGAGGGCACAGGATGGCTGCATGGGGCTGGTAGAAGCCACAGGTAAGTGAAACACATTTTTTTATTTTGCTTGGACCTTCCCTTTAAAGAGACTCTGTATCAAAATTTTCAGCATTACTTCTTCTATCCTATAAGTTCCTATACTGTTCTAATGTGCTCTGGCTTACTGCAGCCTTTCCTAGTTGCACAGTGGCTGTGTTATCTCTGTTATATAATCTAATCTTCTTTCCTCTGTCGGCTCTGTCGGGCTCAGGCACTCAGGCTGGAATGTGCAGGTCTGCTTGTGATAGGATAGAAGCTATACACACCCTCTCCAGACCCCCTCCAAGCTCTGTATGACTCACACATTGAACTACTCTCAGCCTATCACATGCTGTTAGCAGCCATGTCTTTTGTTTGTAAACACTGCCTAAAACTGTTAATTACAAGCCAGGATTGCAGCAGAGAGTGGCAGAAACAGCACAGAGGGGCCCAGGTGAACATAATGAATAGAATGGTAGGCTTTTTATTGTAAGAATTTTAGAGGACAGCTTCTCTTTAACATCTCATTGACCATCCCTCGCTGTCTCAATTCCCATCCCACCAATGGAGATGATCTGACGCGTCTACTCTTTCAATCAATAACAAGCCCGAAATCTGTAACAAGTTAACTGATCACGACTGACTGGGGGCAATAGATCCCTGGCAGATAATCAGCTGGAACAATTAATACCTGTATGACCCGCCTAAGGGTGCGTACACACCTCTTGATTTTATATTGTCCATCAGGGCTCCAGACCCGATCCCCTAGACCAGGGGTCCCCAACCTTTTCAGCACATGTATCCCTTTGCGGGTCATCCCCAAGCAAATGTACCCCCTACCGAAGAAAGTAGTACGGCGGTGGGCGTGGCCATGACATGATGTGGGTGGAGCCAAATACTAGCCAAATACAGGTAGTCCCCTGTTAACAAATGAGATAGGGACTGTGTCTATTCTTAACCTGAATCCGTTCTCTTTTGTCCCCCTCAATTCTCCCTGTGCCTCTTGTGTGCCCCTCTGTGTCACCTCAGTTTTTGCCTCCGTCTCACCTCTGTTCCTCCTGGGCTTCTTTTCTCCCCCTCTATTTCCCCTGTGCCTCTTTTGTACCCCTTTATTTATTTATTTTGTTTTATTTATTTCAGTATTTATATAGCGCCGACTTATTACGCAGCGCTGTACAGAGTTTATTGTCTTGTCACTAACTGTCCCTCAGAGGAGCTCACAATCTAATCCCTACCATAGTCCTATGTCTATGTATGTATCGTGTAATGTATGTATCGTAGTCTAGGGCCAATTAAGGGGGAAGCCAATTAACGTATCTGTATGTTTTGGGGATTTGGGAGGAAACCAGAGTGCCCAGAGGAAACCCACACAGACACGAGGAGAATATACACACTCCTTGCAGATGTTGACCTGGCTGGGATACGAACCGGGGACCCAGCGCTGCAAGGCAAGAAGGGGCATCATGCCACCATGATGCCTCGTGCTCTATATCCCCATGTGTCACCTCTTGTCCCCCTGTCCTAGCAAGGTATAGGTGCCCCTGATATAGGTATCTAGTAATAGGTGCCCCCAGTATAGATTAGCCAGATACAGGTGCACACATTATAGGTAGCGATCTATAGGTGACGCAGTATAGGTAGCCAGATACAGGTGCCGCAGTATAGGTAGTGAACTATAGGTGTCCAAGTATAGTTAGCCAGGTACAGGTAGTGCCACACTGTAGGTAGTGAGCTATAAGTGCCTCAGTATAGTTAGCCAGGTACAGGTGTAGGTTAGCCAAGTACAGGTGCACCAGTATAGGTAGTGAGCTATAGGTTCCCCAGTATAGATAGCCAGGTACAGGTGGAACCACAGTGTAGGTAGTGAGCTATAGGTGCCCCAGTATAGTTAGCCAGGTACAGGTGTCACAGTATAGGTAGAGAGCTATAGGTGCCCCAGTATAGGTTAGCCAGGTGTCACAGTATAGGTAGTGAACTATAGGTGTCCAAGTATAGTTAGCCAGGTACAGGTAGTGCCACACTGTAGGTAGAGAGCTATAGGTGCCCCAGTATAGGTAGCCAGGTACAGGTGGTGCCACAGTATAGGTTAGCCAAGTACAGGTGTCACAGTATAGGTAGAGAGCTATAGGTGCCACAGTATAAATAGCCAGGTACAGGTGGAACCACAGTGTAGGTAGCGAGCTATAGGTGCCCCAGTATAGTTAGCCAGGTACAGGTGTTACAGTACAGGTAGAGAGCTATAGGTGCCCCAGTATAGGTAGCCAGGTACAGGTGGTGCCACAGTATAGGTTAGCCAAGTACAGTTATCACAGTATAGGTAGTGAGCTATAGGTGCCCCAGTATAAATAGCCAGGTACAGGTGGAACCACAGTGTAGGTAGCGAGCTATAGGTGCCCCAGTATAGTTAGCCAGGTACAGGTGTCACAGTACAGGTAGAGAGCTATAGGTGCCACAGTATAGGTAGCCAGGTACAGGTGGTGCCATAGTATAGGTTAGCCAAGTACAGGTGTCACAGTATAGGTAGAGAGCTATAGGTGCCACAGTATAGGTAGCCAGGTACAGGTGGTGCCATAGTATAGGTTAGCCAAGTACAGGTGTCACAGTATAGGTAGAGAGCTATAGGTGCCCCAGTATAGGTTAGCCAGGTGTCACAGTATAGGTAGTGAACTATAGGTGTCCAAGTATAGTTAGCCAGGTACAGGTAGTGCCACACTGTAGGTAGAGAGCTATAGGTGCCCCAGTATAGGTAGCCAGGTACAGGTGGTGCCACAGTATAGGTTAGCCAAGTACAGGTGTCACAGTATAGGTAGAGAGCTATAGGTGCCACAGTATAAATAGCCAGGTACAGGTGGAACCACAGTGTAGGTAGCGAGCTATAGGTGCCCCAGTATAGTTAGCCAGGTACAGGTGTCACAGTACAGGTAGAGAGCTATAGGTGCCACAGTATAGGTAGCCAGGTACAGGTGGTGCCATAGTATAGGTTAGCCAAGTACAGGTGTCACAGTATAGGTAGAGAGCTATAGGTGCCCCAGTATAGGTAGCCAGGTAGAAGTGGTGCCATAGTATAGGTTAGCCAAGTACAGGTGTCACAGTATAGGTAGAGAGCTATGGGTGCCCCAGTACAAAATTAGATACTTACCTAAAGAGAGGGAAGCCTCAGGATCCTATTGAGGCCTCCCTCTTTGCTCTGCTCTCCCCCATCGGTGAGCACGACCCCCCCCCCCCAAAAGATTATCAACAAGGCATTGTCGCTAATCATATCGGAGCCGCATAGCTCCTGTCCCTGCATCATGGCCAAGCAGTAGAAGTACGAGCCCTCCCACGCAGTAAGCCGGAGCCGCGGGCTCCATCCTACTGCATAAACGTGGACAGGCTCACATGGCTACTGCACGGCCATGATGCAGGGACAGGAGCTGGGGAGCTGCGCTCAGCAATGGGGGGGGGGGGGCTTCTGACAACCGAGGGAAGCCCCAATAGAATCCTGAGGCCTACCTCTCATAAGGATAATACCTGTTTTTAAAACCCGAACTTTGGGTGACTGCATAAACACAAGCTGCCAATCAGAAAGTTACAAATCGCCTGATAAAAACGATTGCAATTAATAATGACTGGATATCACTTGACAGCAGCGCTGGGTCCCCGGTTCAAATCCCAGACAGGGCACTGCTGCACAGAGTTTGTATGTTCTCCCCGTGTCTGCGTGGGTTCCCCCTCATATTCCAAAAACATACAGATATCTAATTAGCTCCCCCTCCTCCTAAATTAGCCCTGGACCATGATAGACTGTGTGGTAAGGATTAGATTGTGAGCTCCTCTGAAGACAGTCAGTGACATGACTATGTACTTTGTAAAGTGCTGCAGCAGAAAAAGTCAGCGCTATATAAATACATAATAATAATATGGTAGGACATCTAACTATGACTATGGTGGGATTAGAGTGTGAGCTCCTCTGAGGACAGTCAGTGACATGACTATGTACTCTGTAAAGTGCTGCAGAGGATGTTAGTGCTATATAAATACACAATAATAATATGGTAGGACATTAGACTATGGTAGGATTAGATTGTGAGCTCCTCTGAGGACAGTCAGTGACATGACTATGTACTCTGTAAAGTGCTGCAGAAGATGTCAGGGCTATATAAATACATAATAAAAATATGGTAGGAAATTAGACTATGGATATGGTAGGGATTAGATTGTGAGCTCCCCTGAGGACAGTCAGTGACATGACTATGTACTCTGTAAAGTGCTGCAGAAGATGTCAGTGCTATATAAATACATAATAAAAATGGAAGCAGGAGATTTGGGCGCATGAGACAAGTGGACAAAAAGGGCGACCCATTCACTCTCATTATAAATATCGTTTAATGGGCGCCGAACAGGGAAAAAAAGGCGCCGGAGATTATTAACGTTTTACAAACGGCGCCCGGAGATTTTTAAGGATTTATAACTGTGCTTGGGATGATTTAACTTTACAAAATGAGCCCGTGACGAATAACGTTTATAAAGGTACTAAATCACTATTTCTAAAACATTTCATAAACATTATTATCCACCCAAAAAAATTATTTAATTTTTTTTATTTACATTTTTTATTTATTAATGTTTGTAAAACATCATTATCCATAGGGGGTCTTAGGGCCCGTTCAGATCAGAAATGCGGATGGTCATGCGTGCGGAACGCGTGCGGACCGCAACGCGTACGAACGCATGGCCATCCGCGTTTGTGTGCGTTGCGTGGCTGATCCCATCACTGAAAAGTGAATGGGACAGCCACGCATTTTTGCAAAATCTGCGTGCAGCATGCGTTCCCGGACCGCACAGGTCCGGAACGCATGCAGTGTGAACATCAGACATTGCACTCTATGCAATGTCTGATGTCGTGCGTTTTGGCCACCTGCACGCGTTTCCAAAATCGCGGCTGGAAACGCGTGCAGTGTGAACGGGCCCTTAGGGTTAGGCACCACCAGGGGGGTCTTAGGTTTAGGCACCACCAGGGGGGTCTTAGGTTTAGGCACCATAAGGGGGTCTAGGGGTTAGGGATAGGTACGGGGAGGGTTTTTAACAAACGTAAATATAAGTTTCAGTTTAGAAACAGGGAAGATTAACGTTTTAAGAATTGCCGATCTCATACACATTATTTAATGATTTATAAATTCTTAAAACACTATTTGTAAACGAAATTCTACACAATATTTTTATAAACGATAATACTGCTTATCGTTTACACCACGTGCCCTTTTTTCCCGACGCCCTTTTTTGATGTACGCAATAAAAATATGGTAGGACATTAGACTGACTGTGGTAGGGATTAGATTGTGAGCTCCTCTGAGGACAGTCAGTGACATGACTATGTACTCTGTAAAGTGCTGCAAAAAATGTCAGTGTAATATATATATATTTAATAATAACTGGAATTCATACAGTTAACGTGGTATACTACATTTCTGTCTCTAAAGTTATGTTGTGGGATAATTTCTTATCCCAGCTGGAATTAACTAGTATGCCTGGGATTCCGCTTTAATACACAGATATAAAATCTGATCCATTTTTTATAACTCAGCCCACCTTGTTCTATCCCATTATAATGAGCAGCAGTGAGACATGAATTACATTTCCCCCATCAGGCATTGTTCCCCAGACTTAGCTGTGCAGAGGATCCGACCGCCCGGCGATTTGATGAAGTGAATAAAAGCGTGTTTCTCCTTCCATGTTTTTTTTTGTTTTGTTTTGGTTTTTTTTTACAATTAAAAAGGTTCTTTTTCTTGTGTGCATGACGCTACTTAAAGAGGACCTGTAGTGAAAATAACATCCTATACAGTAAAACCTAACTGTCCCTGCATCATCCACTTTCTCTGTCTGTCCGTCTGTGTTTTTTTTGTACTGCGCATGTGCGCAGCACAGACAGCCGTTGAGACGGGAGGTCGGGCCAGGAAGCAGGGCGGCCATGTGCGCGCGCGTGGCGGGCGGGCAGACGACTGGCGGCGGTGGCGCAGTAATTTCACTACCTAGAGCCCGTTTTTAAACGAGCTTAGGTAGACTAGTGATGAAAAAAATTGCTTATTTTTGTACAATATTCATTTATAGATTATTTAGTCAGTATTTGACCATTGCAAAATCTTTCCTCTCCTTGATTTACATTCTGAAATGTATCCCTGGTGGTGACATCTTTAATTCTCCCACCTGATCTGTACGGAATGTTCGTTACTGAGAGTTCTATGCACAGAGGGTAATGCTGCTGGCTTGGCAGTTGAAAAACAGCCATTATTTCCCACAATGCAACAAGGTTTGCAGACAGCAAACTGTCAGGACCTAGGTTCTGACATCACACTGTGGGAGGGGTCTGACTACAATATCAGCCAGATGAAGTTCAAGTCTTGGTTAAGAGGCCCTCATTAAATAATCCTTTAGGGCCATTTCACACCGGGGCGGTGCGGTATTTTTACCGCACCCCACCGCCGGATAATGAAAGTCTATGGAGACTAGTGATGATCGTAATCTGCTAATTGCGTTTAAATTTACGCAATTACGCATATACATAATTACATATTCGTAATTCAATTGACAATTGTCACATGTGCGTCACTTCCTGCTTGGCCAGACTGGAAACACCGCTTTGGGTGGTGCTGTGCGGCTGCCGCACCACCAGATTGCAGTGTGAAACCGGCCTTAAAGTGTACCTGAGACGAGGGGAGTCTCAGGTTCCATACTTACCAGGGGCCTCCTTAAGCCCCCTTAGGGCCGCTTGTCTCTCGCCGTCTCCCCAGGTGGCTCCGGTCCCCGGCAATTCCTCCTGAACGCCTGGCCTAGTCGCGCTTCGTCGCACATGCGTGGCCTGGCCAGGCGCACTCCCCCGTCGCGCTCTCGTCTCAGCTTCCCTTAAAATGGTGGTACTGGCAGCATGAAGCGGACAGGTGTTAGGGAGTATCAGCGTGCCTAAATGCCTTCCTTCTTGTGCTTTTAACCCTTGTTGTCCATTGCAGGCCACCTCACTTGTCGTTAGCTAGAATGCGTACATCAGCTATGCGGTAAGGTACCTTGTGCCCTTGTCACGTCTAGAAGATGACTTTACTAAACCCGTTGACGCTTCCCTTGGTCTCAATGTACAGAGGCGACACTAATAATCATGTTTGGAAGGGCTTTCAAACTTTGACTGGTGAATTTACTCTTCCAACAGAGGCAGACTTAGCCCTGCAAGACAGATGATCCCATTACAGAATCCAGCAGCAGCGGGGGGTATTAAAGAGCTTATTCTATCACCGCAGCGCCTGGCGTTCATGGTAAACAGAGAAACAAACAGGGAGATGACTGCAAAGAGCATAAGAGGACAGCTACAGTCCAAAACAGCATGAACAAATGCTAAAAGACAAAAAAGGTCTGGCTCTGTGTATCCGCTGGAAAACAGGACGCCAGTTGATGACTGAGTATGTATTAAAACGTACTATCAAAAAACTCTATCAATTATACTTGTGTGCTTAAAAAAAAAACCTTAAAGCAATCTTGAACTGAAAATGAAAAGTCAAAATAACCATACACAAGTCATACTTACCTCGCGTCTAGTCTACTACTCAATCTCTTTCTCCTCTCCTGCGTCCTGTTTGTCCACTGTGATCAATGGAATTCTCCGTCCTCCATTTTGAAAATGGCAATGACACCGTAATAGCTCTCTGGTCAGCACTCTGTTAAACTGTAACATCGCCCACTTGAGCCATAGGGAAACATGGACATGACTCTGCACATCAGTTTTCCTTTCAGGTATAACTGACAACAACTGATATATAACTGGCAGCAACTGATATCATTCAGTTCTGGCAAAATCTCATCAAAACTGGAAAGAATCGTTGTAAGAAGAAAATGGTGAGCTTCTGGGAGAAACTAACAGCGAGGTAAGTATGTAATATTCATTTGCAGCTACATAGTGTGTTTATTTTAAATAATTTTACTCGGTTCAGGTTCACTTTAACTACTTGAAGACCGCCTCACGCCAATGGGCGTGACCGCGGCGGCAGCCCCCAGGACCACTTAACTCCGATTGGCGTCAAGCCCTGGGGCTGCAGTTTCCCGGGGAACGGCTGTGCGCATGCGCGATCGTTCCCTGCCCGTTCACGAAGCAGAGTTCCGTGAATAGCCTACTAGCCGGCGGTCGCGGCTAGCAGGCTGCTTGTAAACGTAAGGGAAAGAAATCCCCTTTGTTTACATGCGTACAGCGCTGCCGGGGGCCGCAGCTCTGTACAGATCGGCGATCCCCGGCCTCTGATTGGCTGGGGAGCGCCGTGCTCTCATAGGCTGATGGCTATGAGAGGCGGAACAGGACGGATCGCCTAACTGTTCCAATCCTACTTCACAGAGGGGAGGAGGGAAGGGGAGAAGGGAGGAAGGGGAAAGAAACAGCCTCGATGAGGCATAGAAAAAAAAAAAAATGGCAACAGCGATCGGACCCCTCCGGTGGCATTTCCCCTTAGGGACAAAAAATGGAGGCGAGTCAGATCGCTGGGCTCCTAAGCTGCGCTGTACAGGAGGCTGAAAAGCCTGCGCAGCCCAGTACTGCAACATAGAGCCTGGTCTTTAGAGAGGGGGTTGCCACTGCGGACGTCAAGCGGTCAAAGAGGCCCTGTAGAGATATATAGTAATATGCGCTAAAGTATTCGGGATACCCACTTTTACAGTCATTTTCCTGATTTAGCATCAGAAACACTTCCTATATCTACTGTACTGTATATATTGCTGTATATTGGCATGTAGCCCTGACCTCCCAGTGATGTTTGGCCTACGCTGTATAGCTAGAGCATTCTGGGAGACCAGGTATTTTTTTTTTTTTACTGGATTTGGAACTCTTAGTAAATGAACATTCCACAGAGCTCCACCTGACAGGACTAAAGATGTCACCACCTGTGTAAATCAGGGTGAAGAAATATTTTACAATGGGTAAACACTAACTAAGTAATTTATGAATGAATATTGTAAATATTGTTATTTTCAGAAGTTTCTCTCTAAAATTCAAACTTTAACCACTTAAAGAGACTCTGTAACATTAAAAAGATCCCCTGGGGGGTACTCACCTCGGGTGGGGGAAGCCTCCGGATCCTAATGAGGCTTCCCACGCCGTCCTCTGTCCCACGGGGGTCTCGCCGCAGCCCTCCGAACAGCCGGCGACTGTGCCGACTGTCAGTTCAATATTTACCTTTGCTGGCTCCAGCGGGGGCGCTGTGGCGACTTTCTGCACGGAAATAGACGGAAATACCCGATCTCCATCGGGTCCGCTCTACTGCGCAGGCGCCGGAAACTTGCGCCTGCGCAGTAGAGCAGACCCGACGGTGATCGGGTATTTCCGCCTACTTCGGCGCCGAGAGGCATCAGAGCGCCTGCGCAGGAGCCAGGAAGGTAAATATTGCGTCACAGCTGTACGGAGGGCTACAGCGAGACCCCCGAGGGACGCAGGACGGCGTGGGAAGCCTCATTAGGATCCTGAGGCTTCCCCCACCCGAAGTGAGTACCCCCCAGGGGCCGTTTTGTTGTTACAGTTCCTCTTTAAGGACTGCAGTCATAAAACCCCTTAAGGACCAGAGCCTTTTTTTCCATTCGGACCACTGCAGCTTTCACGGTTTATTGCTCAGTCATACAACCTACCACCTAAATGAATTTTACCTCCTTTTCTTGTCACTAATACAGCTTTCTTTCGGTGCTATTTGATTGCTGCTGCGAGTTTTACTTTTTATTATATTCATCAAAAAAGACATGAATTTTGTCAAAAAAATTACTTTTTTAACTTTCTGTGCTGACATTTTTCAAATAAAGTAAAATTTCCTATACATTTGAGCGCGAAAGTTATTCTGCTACATGTCTTTGATAAAAAAAAACCATTCAGTGTATATTTATTGGTTTGGGTAAAAGTTATAGCGTTTACAAACTATGGTGCCAAAAGTGAATTTTCCCATTTTCAAGCATCTCTGACTTTTCTGCGCACCTGTCAGGTTTCATGAGGGGCTAAAATTCCAGGATAGTACAAATACCCCCCAAATGACCCCATTTTGGAAAGAAGACATCCCAAAGTATTCAGTGAGAGGCATGGTGAGTTCATAGAAGATTTTATTTTTTGTCACAAGTTAGCGGAAAATGACACTTTGTAACAAAAAAAAAAAAAAAAAAAAAGTTTCCATTTCTTCTAACTTGCGACAAAAAAAAAATGAAATCTGCCACGGACTCACTATGCTACTCTCTGAATACCTTGAAGTGTCTACTTTCCAAAATGGGGTCATTTGTGGGGTGTGTTCACTGTCCTGGCATTTTGGGGGGTGCCTAATTGTAAGCACCCCTGTAAAGCCTAAAGATGCTCATTGGACTTTGGGCCCCTTAGCGCAGTTAGGCTGCAAAAAAGTGCCACACATGTGGTATTGCCGTACTCAGGAGAAGTAGTATAATGTGTTTTGGGGTGTATTTTTACACATACCCATGCTGGGTGGGAGAAATATCTCCGTAAATGACAATTGTTTTATTTTTTTTACACACAATTGTCAATTTATAGAGATATTTCTCCCACTCAGCATGGGTATGTGGAAAAATACACCCCAAAACACATTATACTACTTCTCCTGAGTACGGCGATACCACATGTGTGGCACTTTTTTGCACCCTAACTGCGCTAAGGGGCCCAAAGTCCAATGAGTACCTTTAGGATTTCACAGGTCATTTTGAGAAATTTCGTTTCAAGACTGCTCCTCACGGTTTAGGGCCCCTAAAATGCCAGGACAGTATAGGAATCCCACAAATTACCCCATTTTAGAAAGAAGACACCCCAAGGTATTCCATTAGGAGGATGGTGAGTTCATAGAAGATTTTTTTTTTTTGTCACAAGTTAGCGGAAATTGATTTTAATTGTTTTTTTTCACAAAGTGTCATTTTCTGCTAACTTGTGACAAAAATAAAATCTTCTATGAACTCACCATACTCCTAACGGAATACCTTGGGGTGTCTTCTTTCTAAAATGGGGTCATTTGTGGGGTTCCTATACTGCCCTGGCATTTTAGGGGCCCTAAACCGTGAGGAGTAGTCTTGAAACCAAATGTCGCAAAATGACCTGTGAAATCCTAAAGGTACTCATTGGACTTTGGGCCCCTTAGCGCACTTAGGGTGCAAAAAAGTGCCACACATGTGGTACCGCCGTACTCAGGAGAAGTAGTATAATGTGTTTTGGGGTGTATTTTTACACATACAGATGCTAGGTGGGAGAAATATCTCTGTAAATGACAATTATTTGATTTTTTTTACACACAATTGTCCATTTACAGAGAGATTTCTCCCACCCAGCATGGGTATGTATAAAAATACACCTCAAAACACATTATACTACTTCTTCTGAGTACAGCGATACCACATGTGTGACACTTTTTTGCAACCTAGGTGCGCTAAGGGGCCTAACGTCCTATTCACAGGTAATTTTGAGGCATTTGGATTCTAGACTACTCCTCACGGTTTAGGGCCCCTAAAATGCCAGGGCAGTATAGGAACCCCACAAGTGACCCCATTTTAGAAAGAAGACACCCCAAGGTATTCCGTTAGGGGTATGGTGAGTTCATAGAAGATTTTTTTTTTGTCACAAGTTAGCGGAAAATGACACTTTGTGAAAAAAAAAAAACAATACATATCAATTTCCGCTAACTTGTGACAAAAAATAAAATCTTCTATGAACTCACCATACTCCTAACGGAATACCTTGGGGTGTCTTCTTTCTAGAATGGGGTCATTTGTGGGGTTCCAATACTGCCCTGGCATTTTAGGGGCCCTAAACCGTGAGGAGTAGTCTTGAACCCAAATGTCTCAAAATGACCTGTGAATTCCTAAAGGTACTCATTGGACTTTGGGCCCCTTAGCACAGTTAGGCTGCAAAAAAGTGTCACACATGTGGTATCGCCGTACTCAGAAGAAGTAGTATAATGTGTTTTGTGGTGTATTTTTACATATAACCATGCTGGGTGGGAGAAATATCTCTGTAAATGACACATTTTTGATTTTTTTTACACACAATTGTCCATTTACAGAGAGATTTCTCCCACCCAGCATGGGTATGTGTAAAAATACACCACAAAACACATTATACTACTTCTCCTGAGTATGGCGATACTACATGTGTGACACTTTTTTGCAGCCTAGGTGCGCTAAGGGGCCCAACGTCCTATTCACAGGTCATTTTGAGGCATTTGTTTTCTAGACTACTCCCCACGGTTTAGGGCCCCTAAAATGCCAGGGCAGTATAGGAACCCCACAAGTGACCCCATTTTAGAAAGACGACACCCCAAGGTATTCCGTTAGGGGTATGGTGAGTTCATAGAAGATTTTATTTTTTGTCACAAGTTAGTGAAAAATGACACTTTGTGAAAAAAACAATAAAAATCCAATTTCCGCTAACTTTTGACAAAAAATAAAATCTTCTATGAACTCATCATACACCTAACAGAATACCTTGGGGTGTCTTCTTTCTAAAATGGGGTCACTTGTGGGGTTCCTATACTGCCCTGGCATTTTACGGGCCCAAAACTGTGAGTAGTCTGGAAACCAAATTTCTCAAAATGACTGTTCAGGGGTATAAGCATCTGCAAATTTTGATGACAGGTGGTCTATGAGGGGGCAAATTTTGTGGAAACGGTCATAAGCAGGGTGGCCTCTTAGATGACAGGATGTATTGGGCCTGATCTGATGGATAGGAGTGCTAGGGGGGTGACAGGAGGTGATTGATGGGTGTCTCAGGGGGCGGTTAGAGGGGAAAATAGATGCAATCAATGCACTGGGGAGGTGATCGGAAGGGGGTCTGAGGGGGATCTGAGGGTTTGGCCGAGTGATCAGGAGCCCACACGGGGCAAATTAGGGCCTGATCTGATGGGTAGGTGTGCTAGGGGGTGACAGGAGGTGATTTATGGGTGTCTCAAGGTGTGATTAGAGGGGGGAAATAGATGCAAGCAATGCACTAGCGAGGTGATCAGGGCTGGGGTCTGAGGGCGTTCTGGGGTGTGGGCGGGTGATTGGGTGCCCGCAAGGGGCAGATTAGGGTCTAATCTGATGGGTAACAGTGACAGGTGGTGATAGGGGGTGATTGATGGGTAATTAGTGGGTGTTTAGAGGAGAGAAGAGATGTAAACACTGCACTTGGGAGGTGATCTGATGTCGGATCTGCGGGCGATCTATTGGTGTGGGTGGGTGATCAGATTGCCCGCAAGGGGCAGGTTAGGGGCTGATTGATGGGTGGCAGTGACAGGGGGGATTGATGGGTGGCAGTGACAGGGGGTGATTTATGGGTGATTGACAGGTGATCAGTGGGTTATTACAGGGAATAAAAGATGTAAATATTGCACTGGCGAATTGATAAGGGGGGGGGTCTGAGGGCAATCTGAGCGTGTGGGCGGGTGATTGGGTGCCCGCAAGGGGCAGATTAGGGTCTAATCTGATGGGTAACAGTGACAGGTGGTGATAGGGGGTGATTGATGGGTAATTAGTGGGTGTTTAGAGGAGAGAATAGATGTAAACACTGCGCTTGGGAGGTGATCTGATGTCGGATCTGCGGGCGATCTATTGGTGTGGGTGGGTGATCAGATTGCCCGCAAGGGGCAGGTTAGGGGCTGATTGATGGGTGGCAGTGACAGGGGGTGATTGATGGGTGGCAGTGACAGGGGGTGATTGACAGGTGATCAGTGGGTTATTACAGGGAAGAACGGATGTAAATAATGCACTGGCGAATCGATAAGGGGGGGGTTGAGGGCAATCTGAGCGTGTGGGCGGGCGATTGGGTGCCCGCAAGGGTCTAATCTGATGGGTAACAGTGACAGGTGGTGATAGGGGGTGATTGATGGGTGATTGATGGGTAATTAGTGGGTGTTTAGAGGAGAGAATAGATGTAAACGATGGATTTGGGAGGTGATCTGATGTCGGATCTGCGGGCGATCTATTGGTGTGGGTGGGTGATCAGATTGCCCGCAAGGGGCAGGTTAGGGGCTGATTGATGGGTGGCAGTGACAGGGGGTGATTGACGGGTGATTGATGGGTGATTGACGGGTGATTGACAGGTGATCAGGGGGGATAGATGCATACAGTACACAGGGGGGGGGAGGGTCTGGGGGGGTCTGGGGAGAATCTGAGGGGTGGGGGGGTGATCAGGAGGGAGCAGGGGGCAGTTTAGGGACTAAAAAAAAAATAGCGTTGACAGATAGTGACAGGGAGTGATTGATGGGTGATTAGGGGGGTGATTGTGTGCAAATGGTGGTCTGGGGGGTGGGCAGGGGGGGTCTGAGGGGTACTGTGGGCAATCAGGGGGCAGGGGGGGGGCAGATCAGTGTGTTTGGGTGCAGACTAGGGTGGCTGCAGCCTGCCCTGGTGGTCCCTCGGACACTGGGACCACCAGGGCAGGAGGCAGCCTGTATAATACACTTTGTAAACATTACAAAGCGTATTATACGCTTCCTATCCGGGGATCGTCGGGTTAACAACCCGCCGGCGCTTCCGATTGGCCGGCGGGTTGACGTCGTGGGTGGGTGGAGCCTATTGCCGGTGGATGCGCGCGCATACCAGCGCGCGATCCCCGGCCAGAGAGTGCCCCAGGACCTGACGCCAATCTGCGTTACGTGGTCCTGGGGGTTCAACTTTGCCGCCGCCAATATGAAGTAGGCGGTCGGCAAGTGGTTAATATTTAAAAATGTTGAAATTTACAGCATTCTTTTGCTTGTCACTTACTGTTTACACTATAAAAGTGAGTCATCAGTAATCTGTACTTCTGTATTCACAACTGCAATGCACTTACTGTAAAGAGGAACTGTAACCAAGAATTGAACGTCATCCCAATCTGTAGCTGATACCCCCTTTCCCACGAGAAATCTTTACCTTTTCTCAAACAGATCATCAGGGGGCGCTGTATGGTGATATTGTGGTGAAACCCCTCCCACAGTGTGATGTCAAGACCATGGTCCTGGCAGTTTGCTGTCTGAGAACCTCGTTGCATTGTGGGAAATAATGGCTTTTTCCAACTGCCAAGAAAGCAGCATAATCCTCTGTGCATAGAACTCTCAGTAATGAACATTCCTTACAGATCACCTGGCAGAACTCAAGATGTCACCACCAGTGATACTGTACATTTCAGAATGTAAATCAGGGAGAGGAAATATTTTTCTATGGGCAAATACTGACTACATAATCTATAAATAAATGTTGTAAATAATATGCAGTTTTATTAATTATATTATTTTCACTACAGGTCCTATTTAAGTAGAAGGATGATAGGCAGCCCCCACCCCCAATCCCATGTCCTTTAGTGATCTGCCATACCTCGTGTCTGTGTATGTTAAAGGACACCCAAGGCGAAAATAAACTAATGAAATAAACAATTGTATCTATCCTCCTTCTCCTAAAATTGACCTTTTAAGATATTCCACAGTTTTATTTTATGTTTAAATCTACTTTTTAGTTTTAAATGTTTTATTGTTTTTTCTTTGAAGTATGTCGGAGCTAAAATCTATGAACTATTGGCACTTTTAATCTCTTTCCTGCTCTCACAAGCCATTTTCTGCTAGGAAAGTGTTTTATAGTTGGAATTTCTTATCAGTGAGGGTCACACTGTAGTCACTTCCTGTCTGAGTCAGGACTCCTCTTACATACCTGATATTTAACTCTTTCAGGCAGGGAAAGGAAAAAAAAATAACACAGCATAGTTATTTGTGTGCTTGGCACTGTACATACCCATGTCTATCTCATCATGTCACATGTCACCTCGGGAATCCTTTAAAACTGTCACCTCAATCAATCACTACTAGCAGCAATGAAAGAGCATCTGTACAGGCCTTAACCCTCCTGGCGGTTTCTTAAAATCCGCTAGGGAGCAGCACAGCCTTTTTTTTTTTTTTATATCATGTAGCGAGACAAGGTCTTGCTACATGATAGCCGCTGCTCAGTGGCAAAAGCCCCTCCAATCGCTTCCGGCGATCGGAGATCAGGGATCTCCTGGAGGGCTTCCCCCGTTGCCATGGTGATGGGCGGGATGACGTCACCGACGTCCTCCACATCGTGACGTCAAAGGGGACTCCGATCCACACCTCAGCGCACGGGGTCTGGGGGGGGGGGCGGCTGTGGAGCGACGGATAGTGGCGGATCAGCGGGGAGTGGCGGCGATCGGATTGCACACGCAGCTAGCAAAGTGCTAGCTGTGTGTAGCAAAAAAAAAATTATGCAAATCGGCCCAGCGGGTCCTGAGCGGTGCCTTCCGGCGGCATAGCCCGAGCTCAGCACGGGCTTACCGCCAGGAAGGTTAATTAAAGGACACCTGAAGCTAGAGAGATATATGGGTTGCCATATATATGTCCTTTTAAATAATACCAGTTGTCTGGCTGCCCTACTGATCACCTGCCTTTAACGCTTTTAGGGTGCATACACACGTTCAATTTTGATTTTCACTGACCAACTTTACTACCTACCTCCATGTAGGGTCAACATCAATACAATATTGTAGGTAAGCTCTGTATATGGTAAGTAAGCTCTCTATATGGAGGTGATAAAAGTTGCCCCTGATTGGCCAATCAAAATTGGATGTGTGTACCAAGCTTACGTGGTAAAAGATTAATCCTGTTCTGGGTCATGTTGAAACATTGCTGAAAAGTTAGTATATTAATAATTGTTTGGTTGCCGTGTCATGTACACAACTGCTCAATAACTTGGTCTTGGATTTGTATTAAAAAAAAGAGTAAAACCTTTGTAGTAGATGCTGCATGCAGCTGCAATCTTACATCCACTAATTTTGACACCTCTCGGCATAAGCAACCCTCACTATAAAGGTGGCCATACATTAGGTGACTTGGCAGCCGATCGATCAACCGATTTGATTATTATAATCAGAATTAGCTGAAACTCGGTGCTGCCAAGTGCATGGGCATTAATCGGTTGGGCATGCTGCAAGATGTCTGGCCAACTTGCTCGATCGGGTGTACGTCGGTATCGGGAGGATCGATGAAAGCGGCGAAACCCCCGGCGTTGTTCCTGCAATATATAAATGTGCTGTAAGTGTGCGTTTATACATTACTTGTCCTGTTGTGGTGCTTGTCCATCTTCTGCCGCTCTACTATTAGCTGCATACACGCCGGCGTGTGACTGTCACACACGCTGCACCGGCAGCGTGTATACGGCTATTTGAAGAGCGGTGGAAGACAGACGAGCACCATGACACAGGACAGGTAATGTATAAATGCACACTTACAGCACATTTATACATTACATACATACACAGCGGCGAGGCGGCGGATGCGGCAGTGGCAAGCTCGGCTAATTCCTGAGAGATTTCATGAAGTCGATCAGGAATTGGCCTGTGGTGTATGGGCGGCCGTAGGCCGATCAGATTTGATTAGAGAGAGACTTGTCTCTTGGCCTTGCCCATCATCGCTAGGTGCATGGCTAGCTTAATTTAATGTGACCTAGGTGGAAACTCCGAACCAAAGGAATACATGAACATATTTAAATCACTGTATATACTGTACTCACGTATAAGCCTATTTTTTTCAGCATAAAAATGTGCTGAAAAGTTACCCCCTCGGCTTATATGCGAGCCAGTGGAGCAAAACAGATAATGGAGCAGATTTTGTTAATGGCAGAGGAGTGTAAGGACACAGACCAGGGGAAAACACCGCTCTACTCCACTAGCCTTCACCACAGTGCTTGACCTGGGCAGCTAGTCCAAAATCAGGCAAAAAGAAGAAGGATGGTCCGCACTTGACAGTGAAGTATAGAACTTTATTGTGGACGTATCCAAAATTTCCACGGCAGGCTTTAGATTGCTGACATGTTTCGGACTAACCGTCCTTATTCATAGCTAAGGAGTGTAAGGATTGTGCACTTGATCCTACTCTTGCCCGCAGGCTCCCTGCTGTGTCCGTGTCCCCCATACCTGCAACATGGTGTGCAGAGCGCACTGCTCATGACTACCTGTGTCCCCTGGCTTGTCGAGTGGAGCATGCAAGCAGCGTGTCAGCAGTGCAATGATCGGGGATTGTTCAAGTGTGGCAATCGCTGTGTCTCATATCTATGACGCCATCTAGTGGCATCTTGAGACACAGCTGTATCATCATTGGGGCACATCTGGCTATGGGAAGGGGGGCTGACTTGTACTGGAGGAACATCTGGCTACTGTGGAGAGGGCTATACTAGGGAGGAGGCTTATATGCGAGTCAATCACTTTTTCCTGGTTTCTGAGGTAAAAGTGGGTACCTCGGCTCATACATGGGTCAGCTTATATGCGAGCATATACGGTAACTTATTTATGACAGCCCTACAGTAGATAAACGGGCTACCAGGCAAGTATTTAGGTTGAGAGCCTGTTATTCTGCTTCCCTCCATTACTTTAATCTGCTTCGGCCTGTTAGGGCTGGTGCACACCTAGAGCGCTTTTTAAAATGCTAGCGCTTGGAAAAGTATTTAAGTATGTATTTGGATGGGATGGATCACACCAGAGCGATGTGATTTTTTTCCCAAAAGCGGGTCCTGCAGCATTTTGGAGGCGATTCAGTCTCAAAGTCAAATATAGGAAAGTGGAAAATTGCTCTAAAAAATGCAAGAACAGAGCGATTTTCCAAGCGGCTTTTTTAAAGGCTGTACATGTCGAGCTACAGTTAAAAAAATAAAAAGATTGCTACACCAAAATGCTCCAAAAATCGCTAGGCATAACTAGGAAATAGCTAGGCACATGCCTAGAATCTCCAAAAAACTGCGCTGATATCTATATGGGTGTAATTTCTTTCGGTGGTGCGCTGCTTTACACAATAGCAATCAATAAAGTCTCAAACAATGGCTGCGCACAAGAACATCAACAACTGTATTCCACACTCCAAGTGGTATCCGTCACTCTTCCTATTCAGGGTCACGTCAGAATTCTCCGCTTCAGTGAGACACCACCACCACACCCCAAGCAGTGGCCACTCACCGTTATAAAAGACCCTCGATTAGATGGGTCTACAGCGCTTATGGGGTCATCTGGCCGCCCCCTGCCGTTGAAATGGATGTCACCTCCTCTCCACTTTCTGTATCAATTGCTGGTTCTTTCACCTCAAAAGACATATACCAGAGCTCCCATAGCGTAAAATTGCATAAAAATATTTATTAATAAAAAGATTGCACACTTACAAACACATCCAGGGTATGTTCGCATAGAGTTTTTATGGGCTCTACCCCAAACGTTGGCCACCGGGTTGGCTGTAGAGCGCTGTTTCTAACGCCTTCCCCTCTGCGTCCACGTTCTCCCCCTGGATGGTGATAAGGCCGCGTGTACTTTTAATAACGGTGAGTGGCCACTGCTTGGGGTGTGGTGGTGGTGTCTCACTGAAGCGGAGAATTCTGACGTGACCCTGAATAGGAAGAGTGACGGATACCACTTGGAGTGTGGAATACAGTTGTTGATGTTCTTGTGCGCAGCCATTGTTTGAGACATGCCTAGAATCGCTTGGGAAAAAAAAAAATCACTTCTAAACGCTGAGTGTTTGCGACTACACTAACGCTTTTAGGCCTGGAACCCTCTAGAAGCGCTTTTCTGAGCGCTTTGTGATTTGAAAAGCTCTTGCTAATGTAATTGTAATAATTGGTGTGATCCTACTAGAGCGATGCGATTTTAGAAGAATCCCCCATAGCATTGCATTAGCAAGAGTTTCTTCAAATCACTAGCGCTTAGAAAAGGCTGCTAGTCGGTTTGAGCCCTTAGGTGAGCACCAGCCCTGAGTTCTCCAGTTCTGCTGCTGTGACAGCACTGACATCAGGCTACTACAACAGCACAAGTCTCAACGTCCTGGCTACCAGCCAACCCAGGCTGCTCCAAGAGTGAATATCTCTGATCAGCTGCCATAGTCATGTCTGTGCCACAGTCTGATCATGTGACAGGGCTGTGGGATTCTTCTATCTCTGCCTAGATTAGTAAGTAGAAAGGGATAGTATCGCGCTGTGAAAATGAATAATAATCCTACTACTATTATAAATGCGAAAGTTTGGATGTTTGTTACTCAATCACGCAACAATGGCTGAACGGATTTGAATGGAATTTGGCACACGCATAGTACTTTACCTGGAATAACATATAGCCATTCTTACACTGTTAATAACACGGTTCTCAAACTTTGCACAGTTGGTCACTGGGTGACTGGGATTAATATTCAGAAAAGTGGGTGGAGCCTATAAAAGCCAATAAAAATTCACCTATTGATTTTAAAGGGGAATATTTCATTTCTGCCGTTCTTGCACTGGTTAATGGCATGAGCCTCAAACCTGGTACAGTTGATTATTGGATAACTGGGGTTTAAATTCAGAAAAGGAGGTGGAGCCACAAACAGCCAATCAGATTTGTTTCATTTCAATGCAAATTATTGATGCCAAAGACTGCAAAGCTCACAAACTAGGTCATTGAGTAATTGTGTGTTAGTGTTAGAAAAAGTGGGTGCAGCTAATACCAACCAAATACATACCCGGGCAACGCCGGGCCATTAGCTAGTAACAACTGATTATATAAAAATAAATCTGTAAATGTAAAAAAAGATATTTAATATATAAATAAAATAACATTACAAGGGAAAGTAACAATACCCTCACAAAAGGAAACATGTTGATTATTTAAAAACACGGTCAAATTAAATCTAGCATACGCAATATTTTTAAACTCTTAAGGACCGCGGTGTTAAACCCCCCCCCCCCCCCCCCTAGTGACAAGGCCATTTTTTGCAAAATGGGTCACTACAGCTTTAAGGCCTCGCTGCAGGGCGGTCCAACTCAGCCCACTGTATTGTAAGTAGACGGCGTTACAGGAAGTGACGTCAGTGGAGCGCACGTTGGAACGCGGAAAAGGTGAGTCATCCCCGCCCGCTGCCTCTTACAATAGCTGCAGCAACTTAACTTTTTAAAGCTGGAGGGAGCGGAGGACGGGGAACCCAGGCAAGGAAGGGGGGGGGTCCGACCCCCCTCTCCGCCGCTAGGCCCAATACCCTCTTCCTGCCCGCTAGCCCCTCCAGCTCGGCGGCCCCTTACACCCACGGCTTGGGGGGGGGGGGGGCGGCGATTTCTTTAAAGTTTGCCTCAGGGAGCAAAAAGTCTAGGGCCGGGCCTGCCGAGAGCTCGCCTGTCTCCCAGGGGGACAGCCATGTCACATGGCTGTCCCCAGTACAGCTCTGCCTTAGATCGCAGCGTTGTACACGGTAAATAGACACCAGTTTCGCCATCTAACAATCTGGGGCTGATGACGTAGCGGAGCTTTTCGTATTTTTTACAGATATCTCCTGAATAATAATTGCAAATGTACACTCCTATTTTCAAAATGTATGACGAGTAGAAAACCTTGACTGTTCCTCCCGCCAAGAAAAAGTAAAGTGAAAATAATTAAAACTATTCCTCTATTACATTAATTCACAAATCAGTCTAAAAGTTATGAGTATTTTAAAGCAGAATTGTCAACCAGAAAATCAAATTCCATTTACCCGCTGCTCTGTGTTTAGTATGAATACTACATGCAGTCTGCATTGCAAGAATTCCTGTATAATCATAAATGTGTCAGCTGTAATGAATCTTATATCAGTCAGTATGGCTCTATTCTGGTACATTGCCAGAAAGAGGGAAGCTTGTTATCTCCCCTCCCACATTCCTGCTCCTCACTGATTGGCTGAGGGCAGTGCAGTGTAACAGGCTGAGGCTGAGAAGGGAAATACACCTCACCGCTCTGCAAAAGCTGCTGAAATATGATCTATGCTGTGCTCACGTGTTTAAAAAGCAACCTAGATATGACAATTAGAGATGGGCCGAACGGTTCGCCGGCGAACGGTTCCAGGCAAACTTTGGTGGTACGCGTTCGCCTGCACCAGGCGAACTTTTGCGGAAGTTCGATTTGCCCCATAATGCACAATGAGGATCAACTTTGACCCTCTGCATCACAGTCAGCAGGCACATTGTAGCCATTCAGGCTACACTAAGCCCTGGAGCCCCCCCTTATATAAGGCAGGCTTGCCGGCCCCGACACTCACTCGTGTGCCTGCTAGAGACAGACTAGGGACAGCTGCTGCAGACTTGTTCTCCTAGGGAAAGATTAGTTAGGCTCTTGGCTTGCTCCTGGCTGATTGTTATTGCTAAAATAGCACCCCTCAACAGCTCTTTTGAGAGCTAATGTTTTCCAGATGTGTTTTTTGTGTGTGTGTGTGTGTGTTGCTCACTGACATTATACAGCCCTATCTGTTGCAGCTGGACCTTGGTAATTGTTATTACTGTACCAGCGAGGCCCTACCTAACTATCTATACTGGGACACCTACCTATGCCTACCTAACTACTGGGGCACCTACTTACCTATACGGGGACACCTACCTACCTATACTAGGGGACCAACCTATGCCTACCTACCTATACTGGGTCTCCTACCTATGCCTAGCTAACTACTGGGTCTCCTACCTATGTCTAGCTAACTTCTGAGGCACCTACCTATGCTGGGACTCCTACCTATGCCTAGCTAACTACTGGGACACCTACCTATGCCTACCTACCTATACTGGACTCCTACCTATGCCTACCTACCTATACTGGGTCTCCTACCTATGCCTAGCTAACTACTGGGTCTCCTACCTATGTCTAGCTAACTACTGAGGCACCTACCTATTCCTACCTACCTATACTGGGACTCCTACCTATGCCTAGCTAACTACTGGGACACCTACCTATGCCTACCTACCTATACTGGGTCTCCTACCTATGCCTAGCTAACTACTGGGACACCTACCTATGCCTACTTACCTATACTGGTACTCCTACCTATGCCTAGCTAACTACTGGGACACCTACCTATGCTGGGTCTCCTACCTATGCCTAACTAACTACTGAGACACCTACCTATGCCTACCTACCTATACTGGGACTCCTACCTATGTCTAGCTAACTACTGAGGCACCTACCTATGCCTACCTACCTATACTGGGACTCCTACCTATGCCTACCTACATACAAGAAGATAATAAGGTTGTTGCTTCATTGTGGACAGACCAAATTTGATTAGCTGGACAGTCACTGTTGTTCTATCATTGAGCTACCACAGCCCGGCGACCATATGGGCTGGAAAACCGCCACGGCCTGCACTCTGGCCATGTTGCGCACCAGTCCAGCACGGCCGTCACTACGCAAACAGCTGTTTGCGGTGCGTTACACAGTGAGTTTGGTGTGTCAGTGTGAAGCAGTACTCTAATTACACTACCTGATTGATGTATACACATGCAAGATGTTTGAAAGCACTTTAGGCCTGCAATATAGCATTTAATGTGATTTCTGCCCTTAAAACGCTGCTTTGCGTCACATCCAGATTTTTCCCCAGGACTTTGGGCATGTATCCCACTCCGCCATGCCCCCCTCCAGGTGTTAGACCCCTTGAAACATCTTTTCCATCACTTTTGTGGCCAGCATAATTTTTTCTATTTTTCAAAGTTCGCCTCCCCATTGAAGTCTATTGCGGTTCGCGAACCTTTCCGCAAACCGAACCTTCAGCGAAGGTTCGCGAATGGGGTTCGCGAACCTAAAATCGGAGGTTCGGCCCATCTCTAATGACAATGCAGTTTCTAGGTGAAAAAAAAAAGAGTATGGGAGGAAATGACATCAGGATTGGCTTCAGTCAGAGGCAGTAAAGATGGAAAATGCCTATAAAATTCACTGAAATAAAAACGTGGCCAGAACAATACATACTGGTATGTTATGTAAGTAGAACAAGTATTTGTCTACTTATATATGGGTTTTTTCCTGGGATAGCATGACTGTCCCTGCGTCTTTAAGGAATGTGAAGACTGCAAAAAGGCAAATTAGCTCGCATCGCCAAGTCCCCCCAGGAGAATTCAGTCCAGGTAGGCAGGATGACATATGACATCCCTGTTGGGGACACTGGAAATGTCAGGGACCACTGGAGATGCCTTCAGAGAATCAGGTGGTTTGTGTCACATCCGTTCTGAAAGCCATTCTGCTTCCAGCCTTAGCATGCCGATGCCGTGAAATCCGCCGAACAACGAACAAGAGGGTTGGGGGGAGACGTAATTAAATATAGGACCCAAAATAGGAGAGCTTCTCCTTGTTCCATTTCCATAACGCGCTGCAATTTTTGATTAATATTCAGTCAAGCCAATCGGCAAAGCCCAGTGACACCGGCAGCCTTCCACACACAAAACAGCGCCAGGAAATAATTTATGAACGCCGACGTTGACAAATTAGACTTCAGGTCCCCGAGAACAAGATCATTATTCCCCGCTTTGTCATAAACCGCCGCCAAGCAATGTATTTACATTACGGCCGCTGTAATATTCCGTCTCATTATATCGGAATCTGGAGGGGAGCGCCGTATACATATTCAAGAGATGTTTTTTTTTTTTTTTTTTTTTTTACCAGAATTGCACACATAACCATAGAATAATTCTGCAGTATAGGAACGAGGAGCTTAAAGTGTGACATTGGCCACACGCCATTCAGCTTTGACTGTTCTAAGGCGCTTCCCATTCATTCAAAACCGAAATGACGAGTTAATAAAGATAGGTTATTATTGCTTTACTGGAGAGCTGAAAGATGCAGAGTTCCTAGTAGAGGACACCCGAGGTGAAAATAAACTAATGAAATAAACAATTGTATCTATCCTCCTCCTTCTAAAAATTACTTTTTAAGATATTTCACAGTTTTATTTTATATTTAAAGGGACTCTGAGCAGTCCCCTAAAATCAAAGTTTTCACTTACCTTGGGCCTCCTCCGGCCCACCGTAGGCCGCGACGTCCCCCGGCGTCATCCTGGCTCCTGTCCGTATCCCTCCGGCGGCTCCCGTTACCGGCGACACCCAGGTCGGGTGTTGGGCAGGAGCCAGGATGACGCCGGTGGACCTCGCGGCCTACGGTGGGCCGGAGGAGGCCCGAGGTAAGTGAAATCTTTGATTTTAGGGGACTGCTCAGAGTCCCTTTAAATGTACTTTTTATGTTTTTACAGTTGTATTGGTTTTTTTGCTCAATGACTCATTCACTTGAAGTATGCCAGAGCTAAAATCTATGAAGTATTGGCCCTTTTTATCTCTTTCCATTTTCTGCTAGGAAAGTGTTTTATAGTTGTATTTTCTTATCAGTGAGGGTCACACTGTAGTCTGACCCAGTCCTGACTCAGGCAGGAACTGCCACTTGCATACCTGATGTTTAAATCTTTCAGGCAGAAAAAAAAAAAAAAAAGGAACACAGCACAGTTGTGTGCTAGGCACTGCACATACACATGTCTATCTCATCATGTCACATGTCACCTAAGAAATCAGAAGTCTCAACTAACCGGCATGCCAGATGGATAACAGAGACTTTATTTTTTGGGGGGTTGTGGGTGTTTGCAGCCTGTAAAATATTAACTGAGCCTCCAGCGACATGTAGCAGCCTTTCTCTTGCTACTAGCGGCTTCTGGCATCCATGCAAGGCTTCCGGCGTGCCACGTGACCCCGTGCGGGGCAGGTGACACGACATCTTCCGTGTACGGGGGGAATCGGAAAGCAGCTAGGAGGAAGAGGAAGGCAGTTACACATCGCTGGAGGATCAGTGAGTATTTGCAGGGGGGTTGTGATTTTTTTAGCCAGTTGCTCAAGGAATTGGCAAGCACATGTATCTGGCAATAGGCAATCCCCACTGGTGCGGGAATCTTGGGGACTATGCTGTAGATCTAAATTAAATGAAAAGATTGTTTTAAAGAGGAACTTTAACACAGGATTGAGCTTCATCCCAATCAGTAGCTGATACCCCCTTTCCCATGAGAAATCTTTACTTTTTCTCAAATAGATCATCGGGGGTTGGCTGTATGACTGATATTGTGGTGAAACCCCTCCCCTCCCAAATTTGATTAGACTACTGACTAGAAAGATCAGCAGGTCTGCCAGTCAACTGGTATTATTTAAAGAGAACCCGAGGTGGGTTTGAAGAATATTATCTGCATACAGAGGCTGGATCTGCCTATACAGCCCAGCCTCTGTTGCTATCCCAAACCCCCCTAAGGTCCCCCTGCACTCTGCAATCCCTCATAAATCACAGCCACGCTGCTGACAAACAGCTTGTCAGAGCTGGCTGTGTTTATCTCTATAGTGTCAGTCTGCTGCTCTCCCCGCCTCCTGCAGAACTCCAGTCCCCGCCTGCATCCCTTCCCTCCCTGCTGATTGGAAGGAAGGGACGGGGCAGGGACCGGAGCTGTGCAGGAGGCGGGGGAGCAGCTGAGACTGACACTACAGATGTAAACACAGCCTCACAGCACGGCTGTGATTTATGAGGGATTGCAGAGTGCAGGGGGACCTTAGTGGGGTTTGGGATAGCAACAGAGGCTGCGCTGTATAGGCAGATCCAGCCTCTGTATGCAGATAACATTCTTTAAACACACCTCGGGTTCTCTTTAAAGTGGAGCTGAACTCTAGTACAGGACAGAGGAAAACAGAGAGAAATGCACCCTGTATGTATTTAGAGAGCTTAGCCTGTCTAATTCCCCTCTCATTTGTGTCTAATTACAAGTTGGAATTTGATCTTTCCCCTGGGTCACCTGACTGCCATGGCAGAGATGGCAGATGAGCTCATTTGAAAGCCCAGGATGTTAACAATATGTCTGCTTCCATGAAATCAGGAAGTAGAAATAGTGCAGATTTATTGCAGGATTTTCACAGCTGTAACAAAGAAATATTTTTTATATTATGCTGTTGCGTATCTTTTAGAGCAAGGGTCCCCAACCCCCGGTCCGTGGCCCAATACCGGGCCGCAGGACGTGCTGAGTCGGGCTACATCTACATCTACCTTCAGCAGCACAAGCCAGAAACCTCCAGTCCTGCCCCCTCTATCTCCACTCCTTCATTAGCCGCGAGTGCACGGCATCAAATGCACGCGGTTACATTCCCGCAACGGTTTCATCGCCCTATACAGGTAAGATAGCGGCGGCTTGTGCCAAGGTCTGAATGTGAAGGGAGGTGAGAGCCCTGCATGTGAGCAGCAGTATCACAGTGACTGTAAGCTAAAAGCCCTGATCCCTGTCCAATCCAATTCTCTGTCTGTCCACGCTTCCCCCTGCTCCCAAACCTTCTAGCCCCCCCCCTCCCCCCCCCGCCTGTTCCCTAGAGAAATGTTTGGACTCAGGGGCGTAGCAATAGGGATTGCAGAGGTAGCGACCGCATCGGGGCCCTTGGGCCAGAGGGGCCCCAAAGGGCCCTTCCTCAACTACAGTATTAGCTCTGTATTGGTCCTGTGCTCATAATAATAACTTCTATAGACTCTTTTAATAGTAGTAATCATTAGCAAACGGTTCCCCATCCCCTTCTTGTACCTCTGACACTGTGGTTGCCATTGGCAGGTTTTAGTGCGCCGTATCAATTGTTATGTATAGAGTGCATGGGGGGCCCCATTGTAAAAGTTGCATCGGGGCCCACAGCTCCTTAGCAACGCCACTGTTTGGACTGGAAAGCGGAAAGTGGCCCCCAGGCTGAAAGAAGGTGGTGGACCCCTGTTTTAGAGCACAGATGAAGTTCTGAGTTCAGGTCCGCTTTAAAAGGAAATAAATATGGCAGCCTCTTTATTCCACTCAATTCAGATTCCCTTTAAGACCCCTGTTTTAGAGCACAGATGAAGTTCTGAGTTCAGGTCCGCTTTAAAAGGAAATAAATATGGCAGCCTCCCTATTCCACTCAATTCAGGTTCCCTTTAAATAAATCAGAACCAGAGTAAGATAATAGGACGCAAAAGAAGTCTTTCTTATTCAGTATGATCTATTATAAGTGCAAGCTCCTCTGCCACTGTTGGCATTCCCAGTCTCTCGTATTTATTGCTGTGTATCCCTTCTATTCAAAGCCTCCCAGTCATAAAGCGGTAATGAAATATGCCACTGGGCAGTAAACGTCCCCTAACAAAAAAAAAACGCCCTGACCCTTCCTTTGTATTCAGGTGGAGGACAACAGTTGTGTTCTTTCAGATTCCCCTAAAGGAATGTGGACAAGAATGGGAGCGCGTTAGACCCCGCAGTCCTAGAAAGAAAGAGGTGACACCATTCCGGGGGTGCAGGGGGGTGAAATCTCTCTGGCACACAGAACACACTGGGACAAATGTTTTCCTTTGAGAAAGCTTTGGGTGTAAATTCACCATTAGTCTCGCTCGGTGCTCCGAAAACGAAAGACGTGACGATAGACTGAGAAGGGTGCGTAGAGGACGCTGCGAGGGGAGAGGATGCTTCTCGGGGGAAATTAATCCATATTGCAAACAGCTTATGCCCAGATCAGGATGGCTTCTCCCTGCCAGACAGCTAAACGCACATCTGAATCACAAATGTAGCAACCTGCTGAAAATATTAATGGCACATGACCAATCGATACACACGCTGTCTGCTGACCGAGAAACAGGGGAATCTGCTGCAGGATGATTTCATCACTGCTGTGATCTGAGCCTTCAAAAATGAGCTGCTGGGACTTGTAGTCCCAACGTATTGACCCTCGGAGCACCAAAGCTCTGCCCGTCCAGTGCCCCCTGCCCATGTTAGTGTTAGCATCAGTGTGCTAGTCTGCTAACGGTTTGAGTAATAGACTGCTTGTGTTCTGACCTTGCCTGACCTTTGACCTTGAGTTTGGTTAGGGATTGTAAAGGTAAAGCATTAGAGATTGTAAAGTAAGGTAGCCACCAGGGCTGTAACATCAGTGATGTAATGACGATAGTAAAGCATTGGAAATGTTGCCTATATTTTACTGCAGCTAAACCTAACCCTACAAAACCCTCCCCCTCCATGAAGCAGGCGCCCCCTAGCAACAATGTTATGCTGCGGGGCACGAAGAGAAATTTGGACCCCGGACCCCGAATTACACCTCCCTCCGAGTTGCAACGACTTGGAGGGGGAACAGTATTTAAAACCACTGGGAAGTTTAGCAGCAGCAGGGAGAGCAGTCATTCGGCTCTCCCGGCGCCCAACTTCCCAACGGCCTAGTAACATGTACGTCCCCTCCGATGCCTTACCCTAAAATCCCCCCTCCTGACGCCTAACCCTACCCCCTTTCTGATATCTAACCCTAAAATCCCCCTTCCTGATTCCTCCTAACCATAAAACCACCTTCGTGATGCCTAACCCTAAACCGCCCATCCTGACACTGAACCCTAAAACCCTCCCTTCCTTACGCCTAACCATAAAACCCCCCTTCCTGACGCCTAACCATAAAACCACCTTCGTGATGCCTAACCCTAAACCCCCCTTCCTGACACCAAACCCTAAAACCCTCATTCCTGACGCCTAACCCTAAAACACCCCTTCATGAAGCCTAACCTTAAAACCCCCATTCCTAACTTCATAATCTTCAAAACGATAAATTTCAAAACAAAAAATTTCAAAAGCAAAAAATTAATAAACATAAAAGAAAAAAAAAACCTATAACATTCTTGTAATTTTCAAAAACTAAGAACTTCGGTTAGACGTGTCCGGTGCTATTTATCGGGCGCCCAAATTTCCTCTTTGGGTAACCAATAGCCGATATTTGCATTCGCACCTTTGGGGCACTTAAACTGTCCATTAGCCGCAGGCGGCAAAAATTTCCTGCTTCCATTGTTGGACTCCAACCCACCCCCCTCCCCGACAGAGACTCAGCTGTCTCACTCCCCTGGTTCTGCAGAGTAATCGCTGAGAGCACTGTTATAGCTACCGAGTTCATGTCCACACAGTATTGGGTCTCTTCTTCTTCCAGGCATCTGCAGGCTCTATTCTGACATCATCCTTAGGCTCCTACTGCATGCCATATCATCTGGAGCCTAAGAAGGGCAGCTTAGATCGCGCAGATGCCTAGATACAGGGTGGACATGGACTAGGTAAATATGACAGAACATACATTTTGCAGAAAGGGGGGGGGGGAGTTATGGGTTTGGGGGGGGGGGTAGATGGAGAACAGGCCTTTATACTGTACGAGTACATATTAACTCGACTACGCTCAGTTCGGCGTGGGGAGAGCCGAAGGACGGCTCTCACCGCTGCCGCAAAACTCTGAGGCGGCGTTAAATACTATTCCCCCCTCCGAGTTGTCGCAACTCGGAGGGAGATGTCATTCGGGGTCTGGCAGCCACCGGAGCCCCGAGTTACTACTACGCGCCCTACGCAGCATAACATTGCTGCTATGGGGCGCCCAGCTTCGGCGCTCGGCTCTCAGAGCCGCGCGCCGAAATGAACTGATCCAATACTGTATGATTGCTAGTAGATGGGTGGCACTCTGACCATCCAGGTCACCACACGGTAAGGGAGTCGAAGCAATTTTTGGGGCGTACGTTAAAAAAGGGCGCCGGGAAAAAAGGGCGCAGGGTTTTAAAAGATAATCACGAACAACGTTTAAAAAAAATTGTGTTATATTTCGTTTAAAAATAATGTTTTATAAAGTTATAAATCATTAAATAATGTGTATAAAATCGGCAATTTTAAAAACGTTAATCTTCCCTGTTTAAAAATTGAAATTTATAATAACGTTTTATAAAACATTAATAAGAATTTTACTAAAGCTATACCTAACCCTACTCTCACACAGAACCCTCCCTGTACCTATCCCTAACCCCTAGACCCCCCTGTTGGTGCCTAACCCTAAGACCCCCCTGTTGGTGCCTAACCCTAAGACCCCCCTGGTGGTGCCTAAACCTAAGACCCCCCTGTTGGTGCCTAACCCTAAGACCCCCCTGTTGGTGCCTAACCCTAAGACCCCCCTGTTGGTGCCTAACCCTAAGACCCCCCTGTTGGTGCCTAACCCTAAGACCCCCCTGTTAGTGCCTAAACCTAAGACCCCCCTGTTGGTGCCTAAACCTAAGACCCCCCTGTGATAAGCATTAATAACGTTTTAAAAAAATATGGTGCGGTTTTTTGTTTAAAAATGAAAAAAAAAAAATTTGTACGGTTTTTCGTTTAAAAGTAATGTTTTAAAAAATATTGTACTGTTTTTCGTTTAAAAATAATGTTTTAAAAATTATAAATCATTAAATAATGTGTAATCATGAGAAACAGTTATAAAACATTAAAAGTCTCCGGGCGCCGCTTTTAAAACGTTATTTTTCTCCGGCGCCCTTTTTTCCTGTTGGGCGCCGATTTAAACGATATTTATTATGGGAGTGAATGGCGGCACCCTTTTTGTCCACCTGCCTCATGCGCCCAAATTTCCTGCTTCCATTTTTGGGTACCTGGAGTTGAAATTGGTGGTTTCATAAACTGAGAACATGGAGCAATTTTTGGGTACCTGTAGTCAGAGTCAGTGGTTTCATAAACTGAGGTGTCTGAATTGGATGGTTTTTTGTACTCCGCAGCCCTGGGTGGTGGGACTATCTAGTTGCTGGGGGGCTCCCCAAGGTTTATCCAGAAGGACTGCAACTTTTAGTTGCACCACTGTTTTAGACAGTTGCTGGCAGGGCTGTGGTGCCGGAGTCAAAGCAATTTTTGGGCACCAGGAGTCGTTGTTCTTTTGATAAACTGAGGAGTCAGAGTCGGTGGTTTCATAAACTGAGGGTCAGAGAATTTTTTTCGGTACCTGGAGTCGAAAACTATGGTTTCATAAACTGAGGAGTTGGAGCCTTTTTTGGGTAGCTGGAGTTGGTAATTTCATAAAGGAGTCAAGGAGTCGGAGCAATTTTTGGGTACCAGGAGTCAGTGTTTTTCGTTTTTTTTTATAAACTGAGGTGTTGGAGTAGAGGAGCAATTCTTGGGTACCCCTTGAGTTGGTGGTTTCATAAACGGAGGATTCAGATGATTTGTGTACCGGCTCCACAGCCCCGGTTGCTGGGACTATCATCTGAAGTGGTTTGAAGAAATCAAATACACATTTGTACTTAAAGAGCTCACCGTATTCCTGAAAGTACAGGCTGAAATCGGGGAAGGCTCCCTTTCTGGTTTTTGTAAGAGAATCACAAATTCATTCATCAAACAAGTCCAGAATATGTATATTTCCAACAGCGGCGCCCACCACCACTCCCGGCAAGCAGCACGCAGCGAGTCACGCTAGATCCAGCTTAATGAGTACTTTGCATAGGCACAGTGACAGAGGCTGTAAAAATAGAATCATTTCCACCAATGTGACTCACAATAGTAGAGAAGTGTTTTGTACTTTCTCCACCAGTGTACATGTGACATGAAACTTTCTATTCCTTGAAAACGAGCATCTACATCGCTGCTGCCAACAAAAGCCTTCTTCGTGTTCGCAGCACAAATCTTGTTGGATCAGTGCATTCTAAGAAGCAATTCATGAAAGAGTAGCTACCTACCTACCAGTCCTCTCTAGAGCAGCCTGTCTCTTACCGCTGCTGCATTGCACAATAGGGAAAGATTCCAGGAGCAACACAACGTATCCTTCATACAAAAATCCACAGCTTTATTCTTCACCTTCATTAAAAACAGCGGCAGCAATGTTGATATAAAAAACACATACTTATCGGCACATGAAGACCATATGATCTTGATAACCTATGACCTATGGTCTTGATAAAGAATCTTGATTTCAGAATGAAATCTATTGGAAATCAATCTAAACGCATTATTGGACCATTAGATCCAATGCTCTTCCGCGTGCCCGCCGCGTCCCCGCTCGCCGCGCGTGCGCCGCATTCGATTCTCCGCTCGTGCCCGCTCGTCCCCGCCGGCGCCGCTTATCTCCCGCACGATTCCCTGCCATTGTCCCCTCGCGGGGATCGAGCGGGGAATCGGCGGTGCGAAGATCCGTCCTGCCGGATCTTATCAATCGAGCCGCATCAGCGGCTCGATTGATAAGGAGCATCGCGGCCGCATCTACGCGTGTAGATGCGGCTTATGGGCCATGGATCTGCTACCAGGAGCAGATCGACTTAGATTTTCCATCCTGCCAGATAGATCAAATCGATCAAAATCGGCTGCAAATCGATCTATAGATTTGATAGAATCGATTTCCCAATGATCGATTCCATAGAATCGATCGATGGCTGAACTTGACCAGTGTATGAGCCCCTTTAGAAAAGGGTCAATAGTTCGTGTATTTTATCTCTCCCCTGCCCTCAGAAGTTGTCTTGTGCCAGGAAAACTTGTATGGCTGTACTTTGCTTATCAGTGGTGTTTACTATGTTCCTGACAAGACTGAAGATGTCACTTCCATTGCTAGAAATTAACTCTTTCATGCAGCAAAATAAAACAAGTAACCCAGCCTGGTTATTAAAGCAGGAGGGTCAGCTATGCTATGCCCAGAAAAATCACATATATAAGTAGATAACTACTTGCTCTTCTTACATAACACATATATTGCACTGTCCACGTTTTGATTTCAGTGAATTTTATATAGTAAATTAAGAGAATTCTATTCCTGGCAGCCTCCATGTCTTTTTCCCTCAAAGTGAAGCTAATCTTAATGTAATTTCCTCCCTTACTTTTCTCCTCCAATCTGCAGTGTCATCTCTGGCTTGCTTGTAAACACATGTGAGCAAGCAAAGCATCAGATTTCAGTCTCAGCCTGTCACACTGCAGTGTGCTCAGCCCAATCAGTGAGGAGCAGGAATGTGGGAGGGGAGATGACAAGTTTCCCTCTCCCACTGTCTTCAGCATTGGGGAGACAATAGAGCTTGGTAATGGTATACTGAGGTAAGATAATTCAAGCAAAGACATGCTGAATAGACTGGAAAACTTGCACTGCAGGGTGAGATTCCTGGCAGCATTTTAAACACAGTGCAGTGTTTAAATGGAATTTGATTTTGTGGCTGACAATCCCGCTTTCATATGTTTTGTACTGTACTAACACATGTTTATCTCATCATGTCACATGTCACCCCAGGTACACTTTAAGAAGGCAAAATGGTTTACGCTTTGCTTTCTTAGCTTTTTGGTCTCTTTTAGCCCCTTATACTCTGGTTCTGGGTCACCACGAGCTATCTGGGTACCCTGTTGCATTGGAATGAACGAGACGAAAAAACTTCCTCTAGAGAGAAAGTGTAACGGGAATGAATGGAACATTGAGGCCAATCTGTATCCATTCACCTCTTCTTCTTTTTGGGGGTTGGGGGGGGGGGGGGTGGAATCCACGGCACACGTCAGAGAAATAAATCGTGCAGTCAGCGATTAGTCATCCTGCCGCCTGACTCTGACGGATCATTAACAAGCCGACACGGGAGCTGCAATTAGCAAATGTGTAAGTTAATGGATTGCATAACCTGCCAGTCCGAAGGTAATTTTTCTTCCTGACAAGGCGCGGAGAGCCTCCGAACATATTAAATAACCTTTAAAAGTAACGCTTTTCCCATTTTAAAGCTGCAACTCGGTAAAAATGGGGGAAGCGGAGGGCTTAAGAGCGGCTCCTGATCTGTATTCCGTGCAGCCAGTCCTCATGGCAGACACATAATTGTAGCCTCAGAAAATGGCCGTTTCGGTATAAAACTGCCGAGCTAAAAAAAATCTCATTCTGACACTGTTTTCCCGTAAAACACAAAAACGCCTTTTCGCTTCTTGCCAAAAGTGAAACGCAATTAAATCAACGGGGGAAGTGAAAACCACTTTAAAAGTTTTCAAGTACTTTAAACTTTGTGTACTTAAAACGACTTAAAATGAAGTTCTGATCAATAGTGCAGCGATACCTGCGTTACTGATTTTACCTTTGTTTTAAAGTACTGTTGCTTACTGTTGTAATTATAGTGAACCAGAGACAAAGCACCCTCATGTATTTTACCATATAGATCGGTGGGAACATTAGAGAAAACACCTACCCTGCTCTCTGTTTCATTCTGCACTGCACAGCTTGCTTCTAATCAGCCCTGATAAAATCCCCAACTGAGCATTCAGTCTGGCTTTGCTCAGGAATATTTATAGCTCAGTCTGTGTTCTCTCATGTCTTTTCAAGTCCAAGCCTGTCCCCTGCTGGCTCTGCTCAGGAGTCATTATAGCTGAGTCATTATAGCAAAGCCAGACTGAATGCTCAGTCGGGGATTTTATCAGGGCTTTTATCAGGGCTGATTAGAAGCAAGCTGTGCAGTGCAGAATGAAACAGAAAGCATGGTAGGTGTTTTCTCTAATGTTCTCACCGATCTATATGGTAAAATACATTATCTTGAAAATTAAAAAAAATTAAAATATATGTAAATCCATACAAATAAGAACTACTCTTCTCCTATGTTGCTGTCACTTACTGTAGGTAGTAGAAATCTGAGGGAATTGACAAGTTTCTGACTAGTCCATCTCTTCACAGGGGATTCTCAGTATTTCATTTATTTTTTACAAAAGCACTCCCTGGAAAGGATCTATACAAAGATACAAGCCAGCCCCTTACCTCATTGCACATCATTCTGGCAGTTGGACTGAGCAATTGCAGTTTACTAAGTGCTTATGATAAAAAAAAAACTTGAGAATCCCCCATGAAGAGATGGGCTAGTCCAAAACCTGTCAGCTCTATTAGCTTTCTACTACCTACTGTAAGGGCCCTTTTCCACCTGCAGTCGCTAGCGTTCACGCTGAACGCTAGGGATTGCTGAATCGCAAAACCGGCGATTCCCCGACGTTTTGCGGCCGCGATTTTGCTATGCTATGCACTGCATAGCAAAATCGCGGCAAATATCGCTCCGCCGCGCGTTCGCGTAAAAAACGAATCACGGTAGTGGAAATGACCTACCGTGATTCCTATGATAAAAAGCAAACCGTAGCGATTGTAAAATCGCTAGCGGTTTGCGACTTTGCGATTCAGCCAGCGCAAACGCGCTGGTGGAAAAGGGCCCTAAGTGACACAGGAGAAAAGTAATTTATAGCACAGTTTACTCTGGGAGAAATTTACTTTGTATGTAGGTAAGTGTTTTTCATGTATTTTAAATTGTTTTACATTTTTCACGATAGTGGTGCTTTAAGTTAGACGAGGAGAGATAAATCATGATTTAATAAGATGAGTAGGTACAAAAAAAAAAAAAAAAAAAAAAAAAGTCTTGTAAAAGTAATACCTTTTAATGGCTAACTGATAAATTTAAATTATACAAGCTTTCTGGGATCTAGTCCCTTTCTTCTAGTCCCCAGAAAGCTTGCATAATTTAACTTAAAGGGATTCCGAGCAGTGCAGAAACTATGGAAAGATGCATATCATTTTGAAGCTCTCTTTCTCCTCTTTCCAATGATATATAAACCGCCGCCCTACGCCTTTTAGTTTTCGCTATTTTTGCGATCGAAATCGCAGCAAACGCGGTTTATGTGTCGTTGGAAAGAGGAGAAAAAGAGCTTCAAAATGATATGCATCTTTCCATAGTTACTTGTATTACACAGGACGACTTTTCCCCAAAGTCGGCAGCTTTTAGTTTGAACTAAAAGCAGGTTAAAAACAACAACAAAAAAATGGTTATTCTATATGGCCAAATCCAGAGTTGTCCAAAAGTAAATCATTTAGCTACATTTTCCTATGCATAAGACATGACTCAACATACAACCAAATTCAATTTACAAACTAACGGACCTGTTTATAAGTAACAATAACAATAATATTTCTATAGCGCTTTTCTCCCTGGGGACTCAAAGCGCTGTGACCCTGCATTATGCAGTCTCAAAGGCTAAGTAGGCGATCGCCTTTAGTTCTGAATTTAACGAAAAAGGTATCATCATACACATTTTCTTGAATGATTGTATTGTTTGTAAAATCAGACCAATCCATCACACGCAATTTTTTTTTTCCCCAAAAAATCGGAGTTTTTCACCACAGCTCATATAAAATTATCAACAAATTACAGAAATTCAATTGATTTTTCAAGAGCAAAAAAAAAAATTGCATTCAATTTTTCTATACAATCGATCATTTCTTAATTATTATTTTTTTTTTTAAAACTACCGTAACATTTTGGTAAATTTTTGCACGCCTAAGTTTAAGTAGGTTTGTAAGTAGGCCATCCCCAGTGGTTCTGAATTTAACTAAGGCCCGGTTCACATTAGCGTTCACCATCCGGATTTTCCGTATCTGATCCGGACCGCATACTGTACAAACGGAACGTACGTTCCACATAGCAATGTAAAGTCTATGCGGACGTTCACACGCGTCCGTTCCGTACAGTACGGAGCCGGATCGGATCCGGACTCCGGACTCTTTTCCAACATGTGCTATTTGTTGGTTCCGGATCTCCGACCCACGCACCCGGACCGGAGCCGGACCTGAGCCTGACAGCACCATCCGGAACACAGAAACCAATGGGAAACGGAAGGCACAGAACACACTGCCTACAAAAACCTGACGTTCTACCCCCCTTCCTATGCGTATCCAAGCGGCCATTTCGGATGGGGACACATGGGCCAAGCATGTCTGGAGTGGAGCAGCAGTGACAGACGTGCTGGAGCTGTTTGGCAGAATGTCGGAGGTGGAGGTGAGGCTTGCAGCGGAGAAACCTGATTCTACACGTGCACCAGGTGCACCTTCTGCTGACCCCAACATTTTTTTCTTAAAATTTCGCTATTTTTTGCCCATGGATCTGGATGGCAGCCTGATGCAAACGGACCGGATCCGGATCGGAACCATACGGTTCTGATCAGGATCAGGTCAGGATCCGATCAGGATCCGGTCCGCTTGCCAAAACGCAAGTGTGAATGGGGCCTAAAGGTATCATTTTACAATTTTTTTTATTTAGATTTTATTATTTAGACAATTTTGTTGATTGATCGTATTGTTTGGAAAATCAGACCAATCCACCCCCACAGTATTACATTTTATTTTTTTCAAAAAAAAAATCGACCAGAGTTTTTTACCGTGGCTCATATCTATCTATCGACAAATTCTGGAAATTCAGTTGATTTTTCAAGAGGGGAAAAAAATTACATTTAATTTTTCTTTACAATGATCATTTTTTTAATTGAAAAAAAAAAAAAAAAAAAAAACCATTTTGGTGAGCTTTTGTTTAATTGTTTAATTAAATAAATGTAATAATATTATATTTGCTTTTGGGCTGGCCATGCTAAAAACCCGTACAGTTGCCTTTCTGATATTTAGATAACCGCTAAACATACAGTCAGCTCAGTGCTGGTGAATGTATAGCAAATCAAAGCTGACTATTGGATTAATCCCATACTCGACATTGCATAGGCAGATCCCATGGTGACCCCGTATGTTTAATCTGTAAATAAATCTCTACATCACTGCAGCATGTTTCTGTTTGAAAATAATCACGTTGTTTTCTTTCTAACAGCACAATCTCCCAGGGAAAGATTAATTTTAGTTCTGTGCAGATGTTTGGCTGCTTTACAACATTTGCAGCTCATCCACTTACAATTCAAAAACAAATCCATATTCTAAACCTCATGATAATGTCGTAATAATAAATTTCTCTTATAGTTTGAGCACGGTAGTGTAGTGTTATCTCTTGCCTTGCAGCGCTGGGTCCCTGGTTCGAAATCCCAGCCAGTGCACTATCTGCAAGGAGTTTGTATGTTCTCCCCGTGTCTGTGTGGGTTTCCTCCGGGTACCCCAGTTTCCTCCCACATCCCCAAAACATACAGATAAGTTAATTGGCTTACCACTAAATTGTCCCTAGACTATGATACATACACTACACGATATAGACATAGGACTATGGTAGGGATTACATTGTGAGCCCCTCAAAGGGACAGTTCTGTGACAAGACAATATACTCTGTACAGCGCTGTGGAAGTTGTTGGTGCGATATAAATACTAAATAAAAACAATAATAGTTGTAAAGCAGGATTTACCTGATTTAGGAGAACTTGGTCCCTCCTGAACCCACTGATCTGTGCAGAATGTTTGTTTCTGAGAATTCTATGCACACAGGGAGATATTGCTTGCTTGGCAGTTGGAAAAAGCCCCCAATGCAACAAGGTTCACAGACAGGAAACTGTCAGGACCATGGTCATGACATCACACAGTGGGAGGGGTTTCACCACAATATCAGCCATACAGACCCCTCTGGTGATCTATCCTGTGGAAGCACAGCTGGACACTCAGCAGCAGAGGGACAGATGAGATACTTTAATGCAGGGTCACATCGCTTTGAGTCCCCAGGGAGAAAAGCGCTATAGAAATATTACGGGGAGCTTATTAACATCTGGGGGACAGTGGCAGAGGCGTCCGTCGTGTTTATTGTTTGCAGTACTGCACGGCGGCATCATTCACATCCAAAATAGTAAGACACCAGTCAGCTTCCCTAACGGCAGTTAAACTTTTGAAAACAAAGAAAACCCTGAGAATCCCCCATGAGGAGATGGACTAGCCCAAAACCTGTCGGTTCTGTCGGATTTTACTGCTTAATTTTTTTCACCGGAGTGGTCCTTTAACATAAAACGCCACTAGGACACGTCTCAGCACGACAGAAGCCATGTTGTATTCAACGCAGTAAATATCAGAGATTCAAATCATTCTGGTTTGTATGCGGATTTGATGCAGATTGCCCACAGCTTGAAATTGGACAAATCAAATTCACTCCCTGCTGATTCTTCTTGGCCCAGTTCTAAACTGCATACAATCTGTGTAAAAAAACTTGCATGCAATCCAAAATGATTTGCATCTCATTGGCTATCTCTACTAACAATTATATTTTGAATTCAGTTTGCAGCCAGCTACAAGCTGAAATAGCACATTTTTCTATGTATGAAAATTAGAACATTTTTGCACATTCTTTAATGCACGGCCAGTCCAATAATGTCCCTGTGACTTCCCCCTTCCTTCTGAGCCCAGTGGTGTACAAGTGCCTTGATCTGCTTCAGCCAAGTGATGCGTCTGTAGCTATAAGGCGGGGAGGAGGGACAATGAACGGCAAGCATTGGAGGGGCTTCTGGTGGGAGGAGTAAAGAGGGGAACAGTAGAAGTGGCTGCTGACTGTTGCCCAAAAGTGGCATGGCGGATCATTGAGCAATTTTGGCAGACCTCATGGGACACCTGTAAACACTAGATTCTCGCTGAAATGGCCCGACCGGCCGTCATGTGTACCGGTAAGTACACCAAAGGGCAATACTAAAACTTGGCAAAAAAAGCTTTTAATTCCTAGGGCTGGACAAAGGACAAAAACTGTGTATGGAGGAAAGGAAGCAATGGGTAATTCTATATTTGCATTTGATGGAAATCCAAGTTTTAAAAAAGGTGGTGGTGGGGGAGGGGGTGGAGCAAAAAGAGTACATACATACATCCACTAAGGTATGCGCTCCAGGACTGCAACCTCCATTTCTTCCCCACAAGGCTCAGTTTTTTCACAATAAGATGCAAATCATTTTGGATTGCATGCAAGTTTTTTTTTTACACAGATTGTATGCAGTTTAGAACTGGGCCAAGAAGAATCAGCAGGGAGTGAATATGATTTGTCCAATTTCAAGCTGCGGGCAATTTGCATTAACCACTTAAGGACTGCAGTCATAAAACCCCATAACCTCCCTGGCGGTAAGCCGCCGCGGAGGATTGCTCAGGCCCTGGTGGGCCGATTTGCACAATTTTATTTTTTGTTGCACGCAGCTAGCACTTTTCTAGCTGCGTGCATAGCTCGATTGCTGCCGATTTGCCGCTACCCGCCGTGTTAGAGGCCCCCCCCCCAGACCTCGGGCGCAGCCTGGCCAATCAAAGCCAGGCAGCGCTGAGGGGTGGTTCGGGACTCCCTCTGACGTCACGACGTCGGTGACGTCATCCCGATCGTCGCCATGGCGACGGGGGAAGCCAAACAGGAAATCCCATTCTGAACGGGATTTCCTGTTTGCTCTGTTCGCCAACGGTGATTGGAAGGGGTGGGGGGATGTCGCTGCACAGCGGCTATCATGTAGCAAGCGCTAGGCTAGTTACATGATTTGTAAAAAATAAATAAAATAAAGTGCTGCGCTGCCCACTGGCGGATTTAATAGACCGCCAGGGAGGTTAAGGACCAGACACTTGTTCTGGTCATGGACCTTTGAACTGGATATTCTAACTTTTGTGCAAGCGCAGTTGGCTCTAGTATTCCGTTCTCGTATGAAAGAGGTAGGCTACACATGGAAGAGGGTTGCTGTTGTACATTGATGCTGCACATGAAAGAGAGGGGGCTACTGTCTGTACATGGATGTTACACACATCATCGATGATGTAAGTTATCCGAATTCACCTGTAGGACCCAAAGCGCATAAGCTTGTCTGAGATAAACATATTGGGCTCGATTCACAAAGCGGTGCTAACCCAGTTAGAGACTTTAGGCGTGATAACCATTTTTATCATGCCTAAACTCAGTTTAGGCATGATAAGTTTAGGCATGATAAGTTTAAGCATGATAAGTTTAGGCATGATAAGTTTAGGCATGCTAAGTTTAGATAAGTTTAGATCGCATGCAAAGTCCTGCACGCAAAGCAGCGCCATTAAACTCTATGCAAAGTGCACCAGACTTTGCTAGCGCAAAACTTTTGATCAACTGTGCACTGCGGTGCTAACCCAGTTGGTGCTTAAACTTATCATGCCTAAAAACTTATCACACCTAAACTTATCATGCCTAAACTTATCACACCTAAACTTATCACACCTAAACTTATCATGCCTAAACTGAGTTTAGGCGTGATAAAGGGCTTTTCACCAGGGTGCTAACTGTTAGCACCGCTTTGTGAATCAGGCCCCTAGTGATGTGTACAGGGGAAAAAGTTATGTGATCATAAATGCCAGACTAAACAGGTGGCTTTTCCGTTTTGAAGTAAACGTGCCCAGGGTTGGAGCCATCTTGAATACGTTTGGCAAGGCATTCCGCAGGGTAGGGGCAGCATGACAGAAAGGTCTGGCTCCAAAGGTTTTGAGTTTAACTCTGGTTGTGGTCAAGAGGAGGGCTGAACAGCGTGTCTGCACAACAATGGTTTCTAAACCAACAATCACTAATGATCATTTCGGGTGACAGTACATTTAGCATCTGTACAAGCCTTACCTGCTATAAACTTTCACTACTATGCTGCTGCTCCAAAAGAAATCTTCTTGTATTCACCTCTAGCTTATCTTCACTATTCTATCTGGCCGTAATGGGTTCATATAGATACACAGAATGGGAGAGCAGTTTTCTCCTCAGAATTCGTTTCTAGCTGGGTGGCATGAAAAAGTAGCCGGGTGGGGCGAGATGAGAGAATGCAGAGCCGGTGCTTCTGTGCGCAACTCTGCTTACAGCATAGGACAGTGATGGCTAACCTTGGCACTCCAGCTGTGGCAGAACTACAAGTCCCATAAGGCATTGCAATACTCTAAGCATAACTCGGGGAGGCAGAGGCATGATGGGATTTGTAGTTTTATCACAGCTGGAGTGCCAAGGTTAGCTATCACTGGCCTAGGAGGAGGTGATCCGATAACAGCCAGGTGCTCATTAAAACTAGCCGGGTGGAGCACCCGTCTAAAAGAGAGTATCCTGCAGCCGGTGGCTGTGTGTGGTCATTTATGTGTTGTCCATTACTAGCTATTGGCTGCTAGTATTGCTGTTGCATATATGATAAGATACTCGCACAGTACTGAGTCTGCAGGCGCTCTTTGCTTTTTGATGGTTTTTAATGGAAATGAAAGGGATAATTGTATTTTTGGTAATTTGCATAACAAAGTGACTTTTGAAATCAGATAACGTTTTGATCCTTTATTTTTTTAAAATCTTTTATGCAGCTAATTCACTTTTAGCAAGGTCTGGCGGAGACAGAGAAATAGAAAAAAAAAACACACCATGCAATATCCCATCAGATCGACCGGTTGAGAATCGATTCCGTTATTGATTGGGAGCAGATCAGACATGTCAGAAATTATCGGCTCCACCCATCGATCTGCCGCTAAATTACATACAGTGTAACTAGCCTGATGATTAGGAAGGAACAGATCTGTGAGATTTTGTTTAGTTACAGCAAAAATAGCAGGAGGAGATTAATTAAAGTGGACCTGAACTCAAAACTTCCTCTCTGCTCTAAAAGATACATAGCCGACGCTCAAAAAAAAAACCTGAAAACGCTCTAAGGGTTTGTTCACACTTTTCGTTTTTTTTTTAAAGGGAACCAGAGACGAAGCACCCTCATGTATTTACCATATTGATCAGTGGGAACATTAGAGAGAACACCTACCCTGTTCTCTGTTTCATTCTTCACTGCTCAGCCTGCTTGTTATCAGCCCTGATAAAATTCCTGACTGAGCAATCAGTCTGGCTTTGCTCAGGAATATTTATAGCTCAGTCTGTGTTCTCTCATGTCTTTTCAAGTTCAAGCCTGCCCCCTTGTGGCTCTGCTCAGGAATCATTATAGCTGAGTCATTATAGCAAAGCCAGACTGAATGCTCAGTCTGGGATTTTATCAGGGCTGATAAAAAACAAGCTGTGCAGTGTAGAATGAAACAGAAAGCAAGGTAGGTGTTTTCTCAAATGTTTCTACTGATCTATATGGTAAAATACATGAGGGTGCTTCGTCTCTGGTACACTTTAAGCGCCAGCGATTTTTAAAATCGCCCTAAAAGAGCTTGTACAATGATTCCCTATGAGAGTGTTCACATCTGAGTGGTTCATTTCCGATCCACTCACCAAAGCGATGCCTAGGGAAATCGCAAAACGCTTGATAGAATGCTTTGTATATCGATTTCCCCGTGCTTTCATGAACAATTGTATTTATTCATTTCCGGGTGAAAGAGTTAACTTTCTGACCGACGTCAGGAGGGGAAAAAACAGAATCGCTCTGCAAAAGCGCTTAGAAAAACGCTTTACAAAAAAATCACTAACACGCAGGTAAGCTAAAATAAATTGGGCACAAAACCGCAAAACGCTGGCGTCAGCGATTTATGATGTGAACAAGGCCTTACAAAGTATCAGTGTGCCTAAATGCCCTCATTCTTGTGCCATTAGGGTACGTTTCCATTGGTGCGGAGCGATTCCAGTGCGGATAACGCATGTGCGATTTTGCATGCGGATGTGTTTTTCCATGCGATTTTCTATGCGATTTTGCATGCGTTTTGTGGCCAATCGTTTTTAACCTTGTCAATGCTGGTGTGCTTTTTACATTGGTTTTAAACAAAAACGCATGCGAAAATGCATAAAAAAATGCATGGCAAAAACGCATGCGTTTTTCCAATTTAATTACATTGTATGCGATTACGAATTCTGATGGCTCTGCCGTGCAGATTTTTTCTACACAGAAAAACGCTAAGAAATCCCCATCCACTTGGGAAACAGTCCCATCCACTTGTATTGGTTATCCGAATCTGCAAGCAGGAAACGCATGCAGATTCACTCTAGTGGAAACGGGCCCTTAAATCTTGTCGGTTTTCAGTTACCCTATTATGGCAATTCATGAGAGAGAGAGGCATAGACAAAACCACTGCCCTCTCTTTCATGTGTTGAAGTTATTCTGCTTGTTACCCTTAGCAACCAATGCTATTTCACGCTTTATATGCAAATCTGTGAAAAACAATGAAACGGAACCAAGAGTAACCCTCCTGTACCCTGAGGAAGACTAATGCAGGGGACTGTGCCTACATGTTGGTGCCCGGAGATTTGGGGGCCCAGTAATCATGGTAGTAGAATATCAGTAAATTTACCAATATTTTACTACTAGCTGATGGCGCGGCGTTGCCCGGGTATGTATTTGGATGGTGTTGGCTCCTCCCACTTTTTCTAACCCTAACACACAATTACTCAGGCAGGGGACACACTTGACTTTCAGTTTTATCTTCTGTCCCCCGTGTCTTCTGTCTTCTGTCTCTCTTCTGTCCCCCGTGTCTTGTCCCCGTCTCCAATGTCCTTATTATTGCCCTCCTGTGTCGTCGCCCACCCCCATGTCACTTTTCCCCAATGTCCAGCTTCCCGTAGTCTGTAACGTCCGCTTGCCGCGTTGTGTACAAGCGTAATGTCCGCTTGCCGCGTTGTGTACTAGCGTAATGTCCGCTTGCCGCGTTGTGTACAAGCATATGTGCCCAGCGTCCCCTCAGTACATAAACCGCTGTCTTTGAAAGAAGGATCGATACTTACCAAACAGCTAATGATGCGGCAGGAGTCCCATGCTGAGATGAGAAGCCACGCATTCGTTACCGCTCACCGGGACTCGCTTCAGCTTGAACCAGCGCTGTGCAGCCAATCAGGCGTGGGAGCTGCATCACGCTCATCCAATCATCGCCGCCTGCTATTCTGACTGAAAGCGCTAGTGATTGGCCACCAGGACCATCGCTTCCAGTCAGAATAGCAGGCGGTGGTGATTGGATAAGCGTGATGCAGCTCCCACGCCTGATTGGCTGCACAGCACTGGTTCTGGGGCTTCTCATCTTGGCGTGGGATTCCTGCCGCATCATTAGCAGTTTGGTAAGTATCGATCCTTCTTTCAAAGACATCGGTTTATGTACTGAGGGGACACTGGGCACATATGCTTGTACACAACGCAGCAAGCGGACATTACAGACTACGGGAAGCAGGACATTGGGGACAAGTGACATGGGGGGTGGGCGACATAGGAGGACAAAGACATAAATGAGGAGGACATTGGGGACAGGCATACAAGGACAGGTGACACAGGGGGACAAGCGACAGCAGATTGGGTGACACAGGAGGGCAGAGACATAAAACAGGAGGACATTGGGGACAGGCATACAAGGACAGGTGACACAGGGGGACAGGTGACACCAGGTTGGGTGTCACAGGAGGGCAGAGGCATAATACAGGAGAACATTGGGGACAGGCATACAAGGACAGGTGACACAGGGGGACAGGCGACACCAGGTTGGGTGACACAGGAGGGTAGACACATAAGGAAGGAGGACATTGGGGACAGGCATATAAGAACAGGTGACACAGGGGGTCAGGCGACACCAGATTGGGTGGCACACGAGAGCAGAGGCTTGGAGGTAGAAGACCATTAAGGACATGTGACACGGGGATAGGTAACACAAGAGGGCAGAGAAAACACAGGAAGACAGAGGAAACACAGGGACAGAGGAGGACATGGAGAGCAAAGGAGGACACATGGAGAGTAAAGAGACACAGGGTGACAGACAATGCGACTGGATGACATGGGGCAAAAAGAAGACACGGGAACAGACTAGAGTAGACACAGAAGGGACAGAGAACACAAAATGTACAAGGGGAAATAATTGGGGGGATTGAGGGGAGACACCCCTGCACCATTGATGCACCAGGTTTAGCATATTCTTTTTCCCCTGGATGTTGACCTCTAAACCTAGGTGCATCTTATGGTCCGGAGCGTCTTATGGTCTGAAAAATACGGTATTTAAAACATGGATAAAAAAACAAAACACAATAACAGGCAATAGGCAAGTCCTTATGATCATTCGTTATAACTCCCGTGGTAATAGATATGATATACAGCAATACACATGATATACAGCCTCCTTCTTACTCCCTGCTGTGAGATGCTTAGCATTCCGCCTGGCATGCAAATGCAACCTGGGATTGGACCAATCAAAATCATCTGAAATTAATTTGATTGGCCCGATTCCAAGCTGCATACAATTAGCACAAAGAGGGGAACAAATAGCACATCACTGACCGTTCCTACCCCCCACCTAACCAGTCGCTAGTCATCCTTCTTCACAGACTGTCAGTCAACAGGGAGGCGTGGCTTCAGCAGACAGACCAATCATTTACTACTCTGCATAAACCACGTGACTACAGGGGGCGTGTTTCAGGCTGAATCAGGATAAGCAGGAAGGTACCAGGTACCGGTAATTCAAGCAAAACGGCTGATCTAGCCTATCATGTTATTATATTTCATATAAATATAAACAGATGTAAAGCTGGAGCTCCCTGTCACACGCGGAGAACATACAAAGGAGTTTGTATGCTCTCCCTGTGTCTGTTGGGGTTTCCTCCAGGCCCTCTGGTTTCCTCCCACATCCCAAAAACATACAGATAAGTGAATTGGCTTTTTCCTAAATTGCCCCTAGACTACAATACATACACTACGCAATACAGACATAGACATATGACTACGGTAGGGATTAGATTGTGAGCCCCTTTCAGGGACAGTTAATGACAAGACAATATACTCTGTACAGCGCTGCAGAAGATGTCGGCGCTATATAAATACTAAATAATAATAAACAGGTGTAAAGTGGAGCTCCCTGTCTGAGTTCCGCAGAAGATCAGACAGAATACCGTATATACAGTATATATACAGTATATATAATATATATTATACACACACATCATTGATGGTGTGTAATGAATAGGCACAAGGCCGAGTCCACAATCTCAGCACACAAACGTCATGTCGTCTTTCTTCTTCCAACGATTAGACCGTCCTTCACCCAGAATACACTTCAGCGTGCTCAGTAGAGAGAGCTGAGACAGCCCCGCGTCCTGCGCAGCCTCATGTGCTGCTCACAATACAATTCTCTGTCAAATGGCAAATATTATGCATGCCCTATTTAGCCTGGCACACATCCTTCCATAGCAGGAGACAAGACTCATGCATTTTTAAAGAGGGGCTCTGCTCTCATTAAAAACAAGGACGCGGCCGTACAAGAAACAGCTGCTGAGGATCCTGAGGATAGCCTGGATTCTGTGCCCAGCTGTCTGGCACAGAGTGAGTGGCTAACACGCCGACCCAAAGACTGACACCATCACAAAGTATGGGGGGGCAAAGTGTGAGCGTGCTTCTATAGAACAGGGGGGCTTCATTACTGCTGAGACCAGAAGCTCAATGACACAATCGCATGCAAATTTAAAGGACCACTATTGCATAAAATTTAAAATACATGAAAACACATACCAGTAAATAAAAAGTAGATTAATCCCAGAGTAAAATGTGATATTAATTTAGTTTTCTCCTGTCACTTACAGTAGATAGTAGAAGACTGACAGAACGGGCAGGTTTTGGACTAGCCCATCTCCTCATGAAGGGTTCTCAGGGTTTTCTTTACTTTCAAAAGCACGTAGTGAATGGCTGTTGCTCAGCCCAACTGCCAGAACTGGATTTTTGAAGCTGAAGTTTTAGCTGCAGGGGCTTCCTCTGACCAAAAAGTAATATTGAAACATTTACTGATAGTAAACTATGTACAGTCTGTTATGCAGGAGAACAGAGACGCCAAGAGGATAAAAGGAAGCTAAATGAGCAATAGCATATGTGGTCAGTAGAATGAGCAATAGCATACAGTATGTGCAGGGCCGGATTTACAGCTCAGGAGCCTATACGCACAGAAGTTTTGGCGCCCTAAACCCCGCCCCTCTGTGCAGGCCACACCCCCTTTTCAGCAGCAAATACAGGCAACAGAGTTTTTAATAAAACTGGAGAGGACAAACACAGTAGAGACTAGCCTTTCCCCAGGCAGACAGAGGCCTGGACAATAAACAGTCTGTAGCCCCCCATATAGCATGCCTTTTTAGAGGAAAATAGAGACTTTCTAACTGCAAGCATTTATACCTACCTGGGGATTCCTCCAGCCCTTGGTAGGCTGTGGGCAGTGGGCTCCATTGTGTCCTCCTTGTCCCGTCCATTAAGGTGTACACTTTTATGAACAGAATGCTTCCGTCCACGTGAGCACAGCTGGCAAAGGGGCGCTGTGGGTGACTGGAGGATCGTGGAAGCACCTTGAGGGCACAGGATGACTGCAGGGGGCTGGAAGAAGCCCCAGGTAAGTTACAGTGCTGTTTTTTCCCCATTTTAGGTTACCTTCAATATAGGTAGCCCCCCTTTCAATATAGGTAGCCAGATGCCCTCACCTTTACAGTATAGGTAACCCCCCCCCCCCCTTAAGTTTTGGTAGCCAGGTGCTCCCATTTCAGTTTGTATCCAAAGGACCCCTTAAAGAGACTCCGTAACAAAAATTGCATCCTGTTTTTTATCGTCCTACAAGTTCCAAAAGCTATTCTAATGTGTTCAGGCTTACTGCAGCACTTTCTGCTATCACTATCTCTGTAATAAATCAATGTATCTTTCCCCTATCAGACTTGGCCTGTGTCCGGAAGGCTGCCAAGTTCTTCAGTGTTGTGGTTCTGCTATGAACTCACCCTTCCAGGCCCCTCTATGCACACTGCCTGTGTATTATTTAGATTAGAGCAGCTTCTCTCTTCTCTCTTATCTTTTACAAGCTGGATAAATCGTCCTCTGAGCTGGCTGGGCTTTCACATACTGAGGAATTACAGACAAGGGCAAAGCTGTTTGCAGGAGAAAAACAAGCAGCCTGAAACTTCAGTGCATGAGAACTGCAGGGGGGAAGAAACACACAATGATCTCTTGAGATTCAAAAGGAATGCTGTATACAGCCTGCTTGTGTATGGATGTATTTTCTATGTGTGGACATACTGTACATCAACCTACTTCCTGTTTTGGTGGCCATTTTGTTTGTTTATAAACAAACTTTTTAAAACTGTTTTTAACCACTTTTAATGCGGCGAGGAGCGGCGAAATTGTGACAGAGGGTAATAGGAGATGTCCCCTAACGCACTGGTATGTTTACTTTTGTGCGATTTTAACAATACAGATTCTCTTTAAAGGAATCATCAGCCAAATGATAATAAAGCTGATTTACTTACCTGGGGCTTTCTCCAGCCCCTTGCAGCCAACTGTTCCACACTGGCAGCTCCGCTCTCCGTTGCCGGCCTGAGGTCCCCGCACAGTGCAGAGGACGACCTTGAGGCTGTCCTTACTGCGCCTGCGTGAAGCGCCGCTATCAATCAAGCCTACGTCGTACGCGGCATACTGCACAGGCGAGTAGTTCTGCGCCTGCACAGTAAACCGCAGACAACGTGGCATTGATTGACATCGGTGCTCGCGCAGGCGCAGTAGAGGACGCCTGGTGAGACACCGTGCAGGGACCCCGGGCCAGCGGCGGAGAGCGGAGCTGCGGCATGGGATTGTTTCAGCTGCAAGGGCTGGAGAAAGCCCCGGGTAAGTAAATCGGCTTTTTTATAATTTGGCTGATGATTCCTTTGAGTATAGGCAGCTAGAAGCCCCCACCTTATGTATATGTAGTCAAATGCCCTCCATCTACCCCTTTGGTATAGGTGGCTCCCCCCATGCAGCCAGATGCTCCTACCAAGAAGTAAAATTACCCCATCCCTAAAGTATAGGGGCCCCCCTTTAAGTATAGGTGGACAGATACCCCATCCCCCCACCCCTTTGGTATAGGTGGCTTCCTTCTACCTAAATATGAAGCCAGATGCCTCTCCCTCCCTCACAGTACTCAGATGCCCCATCCCTTAAGTATAGGAGCCCTCCCCCTTAATTATAGGTGGCCAGATGTCCTGCCTCCAACCCCTTCCTTTGTACAGGTGGTCTCCCCCTCCCCAAGTAGTCAGATGACATCATCCCTCGAGTATAGGAGCCCCCCTTAAGTTTAAGTGGCCAGATGCCACCCAAACCCCCAGCCCTTTGAAATAGTTTTTTCCTCCCCCAAGTAATCAGGTGCCCCCACCGAGTTCCCTTAAATATACTTTCTACCCCCACACCTCCCCGAGTCAGGTGGGCTCAACATAGTCTTACCTGCTTCTCTCCTCCACTCCCAGCGCTCGTCTGCCTATATTGCATAAAGTCCTCCTCGCTGCTCCGCTGCCCGGGGCTAATTACTCATTCATTTAGACTTGCAGACAGCAGCGTGGCCCGCAGTGATGAGTGAAGCGAGCGGCGAGCCAATGACAGTGCTGTATACTTCACACAGGAAGTGAAGTATACAGCGCTGTCATTGGTTACCGCTCACTTCACTGCGGGCCACACTAATGTATGCAAGTAAATGAATGAGTAATTAAGCCCGGGGTGAAGCGGCAAGGAGAACTTTATGCAAAATAGGCTGATGAGTGTTGGGAGAGAAAGCAGATGCTGCGTGCATGTAATGAATACGGCGGCCGCCAGCGATACTCACTGTGCGGCTGCCGGCTGCAGGACAGAGTGAACAAATCTTGCTGCGGGCGGGCCAGAGCATGGGTGGATGACATTGTCGGGACTTTGGGGTGCCGCCTTTGCCCCATAAGGCGCCTGTAGGCTCGTGCCTACGTTACCTTATGGTAAATCCGGCCCTGAGTATGTGGTCAGTAGAAGAGCCAGGCACCACATATGCTGTTGCTCTGTTGTTACTGCCTGATGAAGCGGGATCAAACCTGCGAAACGCGTAAATAAAATATATTGACTGTCTTTACTACAGTCGTTGTGTGTCTACTTGGAGGAGGTAAGTCAACCACTACCGCCTCTATTTACCAATAATTTGTTTTTTAAGCTCCTGTAGCTTCCTTTTATCCTCTTGGCGCCTCTGTTCTCCTGCATAATATTGAGTCCACCCTGGGTGGAGGGTTGAACCCCCTTTTTCTCATCTACAGAGAGCGACTTCTTATTCCTGAGTGGGGTCAGGAAAATCTCCCCACCTGCCTTTACAGTGGTTGCCTAATGGTAACCCTGGTTGGTGAGTATTAATATTTACTCTATCTAGTAACCATTTACCAGTACATATTACAGTATTGGGGCTCTTGGTGTTCCTTGTTTTTATCTACAGTCTGTGCTGGTCCCTGTTTGAATAACGTCATTTTAAAGTGGACCTTAAAGGGAACATTAACTAAATTTGAAAAAAAAAAAGTTTCACTTATCTGGGGCTTCCCCCAGCCCCCTGCACACGTTTTTCTTTAAAGGTTACACTGCGATTGCTTATTTTTTAGAGCACTGAGTTCAGGTCCACTGTAAAAGGCAGAGTGTGGATTCTGAACTGCAACTTTGACAGTGATGCCCGATCTCATTGTTTCCCTCCTCACCCCGCCTACAGGAAGCAACACCATCGTTCACCATGACATCATCCCGCCTCCCTTCTCCATGGAAACACTTGCGTCCCTTTGGCAGCAGCTACGGTATATGTGGCTGTGTCGCCAATCGTACAGCTCAGTGTCGCCTGCGGGACCAACCTCGATTTGATGGCGACCAATGTTGATCATGTGTGCCTAGCTTCTCACTGCAGATTTTTTTAAATCTTCTGCATATGGCTGGATTTTCAAAGAAAGCAAAGCTGTCCTTCCCCTTTAGTCAGCTGCTCCCCCGGCCCCCCATTCATGTATACACACCATAAATAACCTCTAGAACAGAGGCACCCAGACATAATAATGTAGGTAGAGCTATGGACCTGCCCCTGGCCTCTATCCCACGCTTCTGAGAAGAATGTGACTCTCTAGGATGCTGGGAGTCAGCAAGGCTAAAACAGTGGTGAGAGAGGAGTGATTCATGGGGCAGCGATATGGAGGTGACAAATGGCGCTGTCACACCAAATATGTCACTTATGGCTGCTGTGAATACTTCCTACACATCTACACACACAAATATACCCGTATAAAGTTGTTTACTCAGTTCGCCTTTAAAGCAGGACTGTCAGCCATAAAATCAAATTCCATGTACCCACTGCTCTGTGTTTATTATGCAGTCGACATCCTGACCCTGCATTGCAAGCATTCCAATATAATCAGAAAGGTTTCTGCTGTAATGAATCTTATCTCAGTCAGCCTGGCTCTATTCTGGTACATTGCTGGTCAGAGGGAAGCTTGTTATCTCCCCTCCCACATTCCTGCTCCTCACTGATTGGCTGAGGGCAGTTCAGTGTGACAGGAGGCTGGAAAGGGAAGTACAGCTCATCCCTCTGCAGAAGCTGCTGAAATAAGATTCATGCTGCACTCACATGTGTTTACAAAGCAAGCTAGATATGACAGTGCAGTTTCTAGGGGAAAAAGAGTAAGGGAGAAAGAACATGAGGAATGGCTCCAATCAGAGGCAGTATGGAAAATGCCTAAAACAGTTTTCTCTTTATTTACTACTAACTGATGGCCTGGCAGGCATTCCCGGGTATGTATTTGGCTGGTGTTGGCTCCGCCCACTTTTTCTAACCCTAACACACAATTACTCAATGACCTGGTTTGTGTGCTTTGCGGTCTTTGACTTCAATAATTTGCATTGAAATGAAACAAATCTGATTGGCTGTTTGTGGCTCCAACCCCTTTTCTGAAATTTGAACCTTAGTCAGGGCAGTTTCTAGGCTAAATTTCACCCAGGGGTGTAAAAATTGTGCCCCCTTCCCCCCACCCCCGTGAACTTGCAAACACTTACTCTTTAGGGACAATTATACAGCCACAGGTCACAAGTACATCTGCCTACTTACTAGTGACCAGCCACTCATCCAGGAGGAAGCAGGGACCAGGAAAACACACAGGCAAAGAAAGTCCAGGAAGCTGACTCTTCTATGGGCGCCGCACACTGACAGCCTGCAGTCATGCGGTGGTGACTTGATGAGTTCCATAAACATTATGTAGTTCATCCAATCTCACTAGTATAGTTAGGTGCCACCAAACTTCAATACAGTGCAAGTTACACCAATATCAAAAATCTCATGAGTGTGTAATCACACATGAGTTAAAGTGCAGCCATAAATATAAAATGACTGTGTGCATGCCTGCGCCCACCCAACAATGTGGGCGCACGCATACACACAGCATGTGCAAATAATAGAGCCTCTCTTGAAGCAGCCGAGAGCTGCGACCGCGCAAGGCGTTCTCCTGGGCCTCCCTCTAGACGCACATATCCCTGGTAAGAGGTGCTTTATAGCACTCACACTATGACTAATTATTTGCACTTAGCACTTTTTGTGGACATCATTTATCCATTATATTTTTGAGGGGATACCGTTTCATGAATTGCACTTAGCACTTTGTTGAGATTTCAGATAGGCTTTTCCACAGGGAATCATTGTGGGTTATCTGAGCAATATTTGTTTTTATTTTGCCTGTTATTAATTGAGAATTTTTGATATAAGCATTTGGGTATATTGGTAGGGGATTCTTGTCTCCAATAGATACACACATTTTTTGCACATGCTGTGTGTATGCGTGCGCCCACATTGTTGGGTGGGCGCAGGCATGCACACAGTCACTTTATATTTATGGCTGCACTTTAGCTCATGTGTGATTACACACTCATGAGATTTTTGATATTGGTGTAACTTATTGAAGTTTGGTGGCACCTAACTATACTAGTGAGATTGGATGAACTACATAATGTTTATGGAACTTATTTTATTATAAACTAGTAGGAGGCAGTGCCAATTACATTTGGCACGAACCAGGGGAGTAGATTTTAATTGTTTTTATTACTTGTTTGTTTACCAATAAAGGATTTACATTTTCCATTGAGACCTGTGTTGTTCTTGAGATAACGGTTATTTGTGGCCTAGATAGGTCTTTTCTTTTCTTTTTGTGTATGGTATCTTATTGAAGACCTAAAGGCATGATTGTTCATGTACAGATATGTATCATGAGGTTCTTCTTTTTTGTGTTGTTCATTGTGACGTGATGATGACTCGACATTTGATGCAGGCAGCCCAGGAGGAGTGAAGGAAGGTGATCATGCTGGTAATCTTCTTTTTCTTCCATTTGGCTGCACCGCGTGTCACCAGCTTCCTATTAATATTATTATTTATTGTATTTATAAAGCGCCAACATATTGGTCATTAATTTAGGTTATGTCCTTCTGCCTCCTCCCCCCTTCTTCTACTTGCCGGTTCGCGACCATGGCAGTCAACCTTTCTGCACTGTCCAAGAAACGGCCCTGACCCTAGTCCCCCAATCACCAACAGTACCATTAACAGTTCAAGAATGGCAGCAATTAAATATTCCCCTTGAAAAGCAATAGGTAAATTTAAATTGGCTTTTATAGGCTCCACACACTTTTCTGAATATTAATCTCAGTCACCCAGTGACCAACTGTGCAAAATTTGAGAACCCTGCCATTAACAGTGTAAGAATGGCTGCAGTTTCCAGTGAAATTTGTATTTGTCTCCGCCCACTGATGACCCGGCGTTGCCCTAGTATGTATTTGGCTAGTGTTGGCTGCTCCAACTTTTTCTAACCCTAACACACAATTATTCAATTACTCAATGACCAAGTTTGTGAGCTTTGCAGTCTTTGGCATTAATCATTTGCACTGAAATGAAACAAATCTGATTGGCTGTTTGTTACTCCATCCCCTTTTCTGAATTTGAACTCTGACCATCCAATGACCAACTGTACCAGGTTTGAGGCTTGTGCCATTAACAGTGCAAGAATAGCAGCAATGAAATATTCCCCTTGAAAATCAATAGGTGAATTTTGATTGTCTTTTTAGGCTCCACCCACTTTTCTGAATATTAATCCTAGTCACCCAGTGACCAACTGTGCAACGTTTGAGAAGACTACCATTAACAGTGTGAGAATGGTTGCAGTGGCCTGGGCCACGCCACTTCTCATGGAACCTAACAGAAGAAGGATGCATTCCCTTGGCAGAGGAAGGATGAGTGGCCTCCTGGACTACACCCCCTTCTATAAGACCGAGCAGAGGGAGGATTAGTGGCCTCTTGGACTACACCCCCTTCTACAAGACCTAGCAGAAAAAGGATGAGAGGCCTCCCGGACTACACCCTTTCCTAGAAGACCTAGCAGAGGAAGGATGAGTGGCCTCCTGGACTACAACCCCTTCTATAAGACAAATTGTGGAAATCAAAACGCTGAAACCCCCTACCAGTTCGACCAGTGGGTGCAGGATCTGGGAAGCCAAGCCAGTCCAAAGGTATACACAAAAGGATCCGCAAACCAAGCAGTGGTGGAAAAATGCTGGTATTCTTTATTCAGGAATTCCACATGGCAAATGTAAAATCACAAGGTTCAACTGACGCGTGTCGGGCTTACAATCTGCCCTTAGTCACAGTTAAAGGTGAACCTGCAAGGGGAGGGCTGTATGTAGGTGGGAGGAATTTATGTAGGGTGGAGTTTTCTTTCCTCCCACCTACATAAAGCCCTCCCCTTGCAGGTTCACCCTTCTATAAGACCAAGCAGAGGAGGGATGAGTGGTCTCCTGGCTACACTACCTCCTATAAGACCTAGCCGAGGAAGGATGAGTGGGAACCTGGGCTACACCCCCTTCTATAAAACCTAACAGAGGAAGGATGAGAGGCCTCCTGGACTACACCCCCTTCTAAGACCTAGCAGAGGAAGGATGAGTGGCCTCCTGGACTACACCCCCTTCTATAAGACCTAGAAAAGGGAGGGTGAGTGGCCTTCTGGACTATAACCCCTTCTATAAGACCGAGCAGAGGAGGGATGAGTGGCCTCCTGGGCTACACTACCTCCTATAAGACCTAGCCAAGGAAGGATGAGTGGGAACCTGGGCTACACCCCTTTCTATAAGACCTAGCTAAGGAAGGACGAGTGGCCTCCTGCACTACACTCCCTTCTATAAGACCGAGCAGAGGTGGGATGAGAGGCCTCCTGGACTACACCCCCTTCTAAGACCTAGCAAAGGAAGGACGAGTGGCCTCCTGGACTACATCCTCTTCTATAAGACCTAGCAAAGGAAGGATGAGTGGGAACCTGGGCTACACCCCTTTCTATAAGACCGAGCAGAGGAAGGATGAGTGGGAACCTGGACTACAACCCTTTCTATAAGACCGAGCAGAGGAAGGATGAGTGGCCTCCTCAGGTCTACACACCCTTCTATAGGATCTAGCAGAGGAAGGATGAGTGGACTCCTGGACTACACCCTCTTCTATAAGACCTAGCAGAGGAAGGATGAGTGGACTCCTGGACTACACCCTCTTCTATAAGACCTAGCAGAGGAAGAAAGAGTGGGCACCTGGGCTACATTTCAGTCTTGATGCCACTAGAACAACACACTGATGCACCAAGGTTTTTATATTTTTGCTTATATACTTTTTCTTATTTATTCATTTATTCACACTCAGCTTAAATATAATACAGAGCTGTCTTACAATTACTTATCCACCGTAAACAGTTTGATGACTTAAGTGAATTTTTGAAGTGTGTGTTGTCATTTAAACCCTTCATTGACAACCCAACGTGAAAATCCCTCATCACTAAACCCAGGTTTACCAGAAGAGCTCTACCGTATAATTACACCCCAGATTATCTTCATGTATGCTTAGCATGAGACTTGCCAACGCAAATCTTTTAATCATTTCCGACTCTTTTTAATAATGGATCATTTTGGAGTGTTGGTATGTCGAATCTACTTGTGCGTCACTTCAACCATGCCCTAATCTCATTAATGCCTAAATGTGTGGATAATTTATTTAGGAACAGTCTGAGTAAAATGCCAGAGAGGAGACCTTTGCTGTACAGGAATTACAAGTGTTAGTGTGTCCAGCAAGACATGCTGGGATCACGGGGAGACCCAACCAATCGTGTTCCTGGCAGGTGCTCTGCCAACAAATGATTACCTCAGTAATAGTACATCAGTGTACCCAGGAGGGTGAAATTATGCAGGAGGCGAGGGGAGCGACAGACTGACAGTACAGAGATAAAGACAGCCCGCTGTAACACACTGCGTGTCGGCAGCGCAACTGTGATTTATGGGGGATAGCAGAGCGCAGGGGGGGCTTAGGGGGGATTGAAATAGCAACAGAGGCTGGGCAGTATAGGCAGACCCAGCCTCTGTATGTGGATTGCATTGTCAGAACCCCACCTCGGGTTCTCTTTAAGTGCCAACATACTCCGTGGCACTGTACAGCGTAAGAAACAAAAACTGGGTACATAATAATACAGACAATGGTATACACAAAATATAGTCATTGGTACATAATACAGAATTAGTAGACATAGTAATTACAGTGAAAAATGTAACACGATGAACAAAATGTATAACAAATTAATTCCAAGACACAAAAGGGTGAGAGAACCCTGCTCTTGCCAGCTTACAATCTAAAGGAATGGTGGGGGGAGGACCAGAGGTGGGGGTAGTATACACTATGTATACCTAGAGGCAGTGAGTTTTTAGGTTATCTAGTAAGGAGTACAACTTGGCCAGGATAGGGGTAGGTGAAGGGGTATACTAGAAGGGGTTGCTTTACAACTAATGGGAAGCAAAAAAACATCAAACAAAAAACAGGAGAGGGAAGGCGCTGGGCCCTATAGAGCCTTCGAGCTCCTCTCAGTCCCCTCCTTCCAGCACTGTTACCCCCGGTAGCAATATTCAACTGATCGGTTGCTGCCGGAGGCTTCGTAAGTCTTTGGGAGCCTGAGTGCTCCAGAAGATGGGCGGCTCCATATTGCGCCAGCATGCGTTCACGCATGCGTAGTACAGAGCCGCTGGCCTTCGGGAGCACTCCGGCTCCCAAAGACCTCCAAAGCCTCCCACGGTGGCAGATTCAAATGGGGTGACAGCGCTGGAATGGGGGGACCGTCAGAGTAATGGGAAGGCTCTACAGGACCCAGAGCCTTCCCTCTCCTTAAAGTGAACCAGAGACGAAGCACCCTCATGTATTTCGCAATATATAACAGTGGGAACATTAGAGAAAAAACATACCCTGCTCTCTGTTTCATCCTTCACTGCTCAGCCTGCTTGTCAGCAGCCCTGATAAAATTCCCACTGAACATTCAGTCTGGCTTTGCTCAGGAATCATTATAGTTGAGTCTGTCTTCTCTGATGTCTTTTCAAGCCCAAGCCTGTCCCCTTCTGGCTCTGCTATAATGACTCAGCTATAATGATTCCTGAGCAAAGCCAGGCTGAATGCTCAGTTGGAGATTTTATCAGGGCTGCTAACAAGCAGGCTGAGCAGTGAAGAATGAAACTGAGAGCAGGGTAGGTGTTTTCTCTAATGTTCCCACTGATATATATGGTAAAATACATGAGAGTGCTTCACCTCTCGTTCACTTTAGGTAAGTATCTGTTTTCTTTTCTTTTTTCTTTTTTTTTTGTGGGTGGGTGGGTGGGGGGGGGGGGGGGGGGGTTCACTTCCCATTAGCTTTAATATGTGGCTGCTTGGAGAAAGGGAGGAAGGTATTTAACAAAGAAGAAACCTATGCTGGGGTAGTTACATTGCGCGGGGGATGGGGACGGGTGGAAGGTACATTAAGGGGGTAGATATTTGGACACAAAAGGGGGGATAGTATTCATTATAAGGGGGCTAAGCTAGGGAAAGTACATTAGGGTGGATCCCTGAACACGGAGAGAGAATCGTTTTAGCAAGGAGGCTATGTTGGTGACATTAAATGATCGGGATACTTGGACATCGAAAACATTGTTTACATGAAAGAGGAACTGTAGTGAAAATAATATAATGAATAAAATTGCAATTGTTTACAATATTCATTTATTGATTATTTACTCAGTGAGGGATATGCTGGTTGCTTGGCAGTTGGAAAAAGCTGTTATTTCCTCAATGCAACAAGGTTCACAGACAGGAAACAGTCAGAACCAGGGTCATGACATCACACAGTGGGAGGGGTTTCACCACAACTTCAACCACAGAGCCCCTGTGATGACCTATTTGAGAAAAGGAATAGATTTCTCATGGGAAAGGGGGTATCAGCTACTCATTGGTGTAAAAGTTCAATCCTGGGTTAAAGTTCATCTTAAAGATGGGGGAGCTATGCTGTGGAGGTTCCATTAGATGGGGAATGGGGTGGGGTTACATGAAAGGGGCGGATACTTGGATGTAGAGGGAGGATAGTTTTTACATTAAGAGGGGGGCAATTTTGGGGGCATTACACGACAAGGGATGGCTTGGATATGGAGAATAGTGTTTATTATTATGAAACCTTATTTATAAAGCACTAACAATAGATAAGGGAGACAATGCAATGTCAGAAAATAAAACTGGAAGATTTCAGCATACGCAGGCCATAACAGGATCATCCACTAGGCAACCTAGGCAGGTGCCTGGGGCCTAGTGGGTGTCAAGGAACCCACCTGCCACCTTCTATGACCTCTCTCCACTTTAGCTTACCAAAAAAACACAAAGGGGGCCCCAAATCTACGTGTTTGCCTAGAGTCACTGAGTCCATATGGCGGTGGAGAAGAGCACTCGGGTAGGAGGGCCCTGCCTAATAGCATCTCATTGACCACCTCTGCTCATCACACAACATAACCCAGAGTTATCACGAAAAGCCTCTTTCCAAGTTAAACTATCCTGTCTGCCCTGCCCAAATCCCCCACCAAACACTGCATACAACTAGGTGCCATTTATTCAAAGCACAAGCGCCAGAACTTTTTTATACTCATCAAGTAGAGAATAGGGATGAGATGCAAATACTTCCAAAATTATACACATTTTTATGAAAATATATGCAGCGTGAAAAAGGACCAATCAATTTAAACCTTAGTTTAAATCACAGGTGTAGAACTCCAGGCCTGGAGGGCCAGATCCATGCCAGTGTTTAGGATGGACTGAGAAAGAGAGGAATGTGTTCTACCTGATGGACCACATCTTTCCTGATTCAGACCCATCAATTCATTTGAGCTGTGTCAAAAACGTGTGACTTAGGAGTACTCATCAACAACAAGTTAAATAATCGTACTCAAAGCCAAGCCGCTGCAGCTAAAGCTAACAAAACTTTCGTACTCAATGCCAAGCCACAGCAGCTAAAGCTAACAAAATTTTGGGATGCATTAAAAGGGAAATAAAAACTCGAGATGCTAGCATAATATTGCCCCTGTTTAACTCTCTAGTAAGGCCACATCTGGAATATGGAATTCAGTTCTGGGCATCACATTACAAAAAAGATATTGCAGTTTTAGAGCAGGTGCAGAGACGAGCAACAAAATTGATACATGGGATGGAAGGTCTCGCTTACCAAGAAAGGTTAGATAAACTGGGTTTATTTAGTCTAGAGAAAAGACGCCTTAGAGGGGATCTAATTAACATGTATAAATACATCAGAGGGCAATATAATACCTTGGCGGATGAGCTTTTGTCCCTAGGCCTTCTCAGAGGACTAGAGGACATGATCTGCGCATGGAGAAAAACGTTTTAGCCATTTATTTAGGAAAGGGTTCTTTACAGTAAGAGTGATTAAGATGTGGAATGCATTGCCACAGGAAGTTGTTATGGCAAACTCTATACCTGCATTTAATGGGGGCTTAGATGCTTTCCTTGCGTTGAAAGACATCCATGGCTACAATTACTAGGTAATGCCTAATGATGTTGATCCAGGGATTTTATCTGATTGCCATCTGGAGTCAGGAAGGTATTTTTTCCCTTTTGGGGCTAAGTTGACCATGCCTTGTAAGGGTTATTCGCCTTCCTCTGGATCAACAGGGATATGTGAGGGAGCAGGCTGGTGTTGTACTTTGTTCTCTGGTTGAACTCGATGGACGTATGTCTTTTTTCAACCAAAATAACTTTGTAACTATGTACCTCAGCCTCGAAGGACTGCTTTGACATCCCTGGCTTAAATTGATTGGTCTATTTTCAAACTGCCTACATTTGCATAAAGATTTGCATGAATTTACATCAACTCGGAAGAATTCGCATCTCTTTGATCATCCCTAGTAGAGAAATATTTTAATGATTGTGCATAAATATGTTTTGTAGAAAAAACACTTTTCAGTTTTTGCTGAGGACATAATGCTCCAATTCATAAATTCTTGTTTCCGCCTTAGCGGCCTCCCACAGCCTGCTCACTCACTATCCTTCCCAGTCAGTCTAAAGTCACACCTCCCTATTAGAGTCTGACAGCGTGATAGGCTATTATTCAACAGGGGGCGTGGCTTCACCTGACAGAGCTATCACTCTCCCCCTGCATGGTCATGTGTCTAAAATGGGGAGTGGTTTAGACTAATAGGCGGGTGTGTGGCAGCTGTAGGTCGCTGAGATGAGGATCTAAAAACCGGCACAGAAATTCAATTTTCTATTCTTTTCTCCTTTTTTTTGCAAAGGCTATAATGATTATTTTTTTATTAAATGCATGTAGAATAACAATGCTTTAAATGACGGTAACAATGACACTGGACTTCGATTCTCCTTAGGGCAGGCACTAATGTGAACATGCTAAGCTAGATAACGATGCAATCTAGAGAACTGCAGAATACATTAGCGCAATACAAATGAATACATTAAATGAATGGCTCATCGTGTACATGCCAAATCAAGTCATTTGCTATTACTCTTCGCTCAATGAACTGCAAACAGGTTGACAAGTAACCTCACTCTATGTACTCGCTGCACTTACAGTCCATGTACATTAGGGAAACATTTCGACTGCTGAGTGACATTAGCCAGTAGAGGGAGCCAAAAGAAGCATTATTTTAATTGTTTTAAGAAAAATGGGAACCTTCAGCACTATGCTCTTTGGACAGCTCTCATTCATCTAAAAGACATAACCTCATTGCTATTGCTTATTTCAGAGCAAGAGGTCTTTCGGTTGGCCAGAGAAAAGTTATTTTTTTTAAAACGTGAGCTATCTGAATACGTTTTTCTTTAAGGGGATATTATTTTTCTGCAGAATGCAAGATTTAAAAATACATCCTATAGAATAACATATCAATAAAAAAAAATATGCTATTTCTCTTGAGAACATAAGTCGCAAAGCACTAAGGTTGGAACAATATTAATTTCGAGAGCACATCTAACCGTCATATGACAGCCTATCCTTTGCACAGCACCTGACAGCTGTATAGACACAGATAAATCTACGCAATTCTATATGATTCACCTTCCAATTCTTCAAAGGGGGCTAATGTCAACAATACAAGTATGGACAATAGATCAAACGATCGATTGCAATCTACCGACCCTGGACCTAACTTCAAGAACTCGACTACACAAAAAAATAAAACAAAAATAATGGATTAAGAAAAATTGCTACACAATATAGGTGTACATAAAAGGGGGGGCACCTCTCATTCATGTAAATAGAAACACCTGGGAAAAGAAAGAATATTTGTTCTAATTTATTTAACAAATAATCAAAATAATCATTAATATTTCAGACATATTAAGAATAGAGGATCATGGAAATCCAAGCATAGTTGAAGGCACTTAAGGCGTAAGCTAACCCACAAAAGGGTAAATTACGCCTTAAAGGTACCATAGCTCAACACGCCACCCTCCTCTTGCATAATCATTCCCTTGGGGGTGAGTCTGGGTAGAATCAGAAACTCGAAAAAGCTGAGATAAACATAGATAAACTCTGAAAGGATGCCCTAATATCCAGCTTCGTAAATGGGTATCCCTAAATCGGTCATTCATGACTCACATCAAAGAGAGAGAGAAGACCGATGAATACATCTATCTTTCCTTCTCAGTGTGGCTCTCAGACATTCCCCAGCATGCTGGTATGTAAAGGACACAGAACCCAATGTTGATGACGGTCGTTCCACCACCCAGCATTACATGCCTGCTGCCAGTGGGGTAACCGTTGGGTAGCGATGGTCAGCTTAATATTTTTGAGAACTGAGATGGTATTTTGTAAAGATAAACTTTGTCAGCTTCAGTTCCAATTTCAGAAAGGTTCTTCGTAGCTAAATCAAAACTGAGGTTGTGTCCCTTACATTAAAGTAAACCTGAGATGGGGCAAAAGGAAAAATGTATACATACCTGGGGTTTCCTCCAGCCCCTCCACTCTGATCGGTCCCTCACCATCCTTCTGTGCAGCCTGGATCCTCCGCAATTTGCCCCGGGAAAATCTTCCAGTCGGTGGATTACTGCGCATGGCCTGGCCACGCGCACGCTCCCGTTGTGCTCCTGTGGCCGAGAGCGTTCTAACCCTGCACAGTACTACTGCACAGGCGCAGAACGCTCCCAGACATGGGGAACGTGACAGGGGAAGGGGGTGCGCCGACTGGCACCGACTAGAGAATTTTACGTGGCCAATTGTGTAGGATGTAAGCAGCGAAGGGCAATGAGGGAGTGATCCGCATGGAGGGGGCTTGAGGAAGCCCCAGGTATGTATATATTTTTCCTTTTGTCCCATCTCAGGTACACTTTAAGCTGCGCTCAATTAAACAAAGGCTTTAATGTCCAACAAGATGACTAATGACAATGTGAAATTAAATGCTTTGTCAAATGAAGAAAAAAATTAATCACAGGGTGTTGAAGAGGGGGGGGGGGGGGCTGTATAGAGGACTCTCAGGAAACAGTAATTGAATTTTGCACAAGGGAGTTAGAGAAGAATTTCAGAACAATGCAATCTCTACGTTGAATCCAGACATTAATCTGCTGAAGGGCAAGACCCAACATCTTTGAGGACAAAGTCATATGTTCCTGGGAGATGAAGAAAGTGTTGATTATTTCTCTTCAGCACGCAATAATCTACTGCCCTTCTCACCTAGGCAAGATATGAGATGTTCATTGCAAGATTCAGTGAATTGTGATCAGATCAGGAGAACATTGGTTGTCCAGAGGTAGCTATATATCTATAGGTATATAGCCACCTTGAAAGACAACCAGAAGATCCCAGTGGAAGAATGGATCACTCGGATCGGAAGATCCCAGCTAGATGTTATTGTTTCACTGAGATCTGTAAAGAGCTTGTGGTCTCTCGACATAAACATATAAGCTTGACCTACACTCTAAAGATCGCCATCGACACGGAAGAGCGGTCAGCATCTCTGGCACGATCTGATTGCCCTAAAGGCATGCTGTACAGCGACAGTCTTACAAACTCTTCTCCCTTTTGTGCTATTGAGTGGGGAGGGGGCGTAATCAGCAGACACTCAAAGCACTAGTTGGGAAACACCACGCAAGGTTTTCCACCCAACATCACTTTGCCGATAAATCTTGCCAGTGTGCTCACAAACATAAGACCAAATAGCATGATCAAGTGGCATTTCACATCTGCAAATATATCCTGAAGTATCCTCAGACCTGACGATGTTTGCTCAGTGCATAACCTTAAAGACTTGACCACTGATAAAAAGAAAAAAAAACCTGCAGGGAATAAGAACTTCCAACCACCATCTTATGTCTATGGGCACTATAGAAGGTGCAAGCAACAATCATTAATAGCATCATGCACTGTTCCAGATCTTTGTCTGATTTCTGGATGTGCTCTAGATACACATAAGCCAAGAGGACAACATACATCAAACAACAACTTCTTGCACTTACTCACCTGATTTATGGAAGCCAACGTGAGTCTGCCATTTACCAACTGCATCACGATTTGTAGAAGGGAAGTTACCAATCCAGCCAAGATAGCCCAGGTAAGTGGTAATGGAAGCATGCTGTAGGTAGCAAAAAGAGTGAAGAGAACATAGCCAATACCGTCCCCTAGAAGGCCATATCCTAGACCAGCTGCCAGGATTTGGGTCGCCATGGCCAACCACGTCACAACTCCACTGAACTGGAGATACGTGTACGACGTTGTGTCCTTCCTGACAACTACTAAGGCACAGATCACCACCTCAATTCCAGTGAAAAAGCCCAACAAGATGCCTTTGATTGGGTCCATGGGTGCAGAAGCCAATGTGAGATGAAGTACTAGTAAGGTGAGTTTGGTCAGCACATCCAAGATATTCATCACCACTTCTGATTTGCGACGTTGACCTAGAAAATAGCGCTGGTAGAGCCTTTCTAGGTCTCTAGACTTGAAAGAATTCCTTAAAGTTGGAAATATGACCCCTCGATAGGTGTAGCCACAGTTCAAAAAGAAATCTGAATTGCTGGGGGCACAGTCCAGGTGAAGGAAGCCAAGGTCACTACTGGTCCTCTCTGGGAAGACTTTGGTGCCCCCATTATTGTGCTTATCCCCACTGGGTGTCTTTCCGAATTGCCTGCTGGCATTGTTTGTGTAGGCATCATCAGAAGAGTGCGTTTTAGCATTGCTTTGTTCGTTGATGAACCTTTGTTCAGTGATATGCCTCACCGCAGTCTGCCAAAGCAATCTCTTGGGTCTGGTGTTGCTATTTATGGTCGGGGTCTTGTTGATAGTGTAGAGTTCCTCGTTTGCACTAGAGCACCTCACCTCGGACAGTTCCATGGTAGATCTGTACAGCTCGTGTTGCTTTCTTCTGTGGAGTTTACTGAAAAACATCTGTGGTCATTTTAATAGCCAATCACATTGGCTGCAAAAAATCAAAAAAAAGAAAAAAAGGCGGCTAGCTCTTCTTCTGGTAATCGACAGTCAATAGTCCAGGTGACATTCTGGCTTGGGGTCCATAACCTCTTCATTAAACAGCAAAACCCATTTTGCCCTCTGCCCAGCAAGAGCAGGCACTAAGTCCATTCATCTTTAAATATTGTCGTCTGAAACCTCTGAAAGGTGACTCTGACATCCGGATTTGATTTCCAAAGCAACATCAGATCTCCTGAGACCCCAGCACGATCTTGGAATCAGACAAGGATGGGTCCACCAACGAGATGGACCATAGAGAACAACGAGGGCTCATGAGCATGCACCCACTGAGGGTCTACAGGGAATAGCAGTTCATGGACTGATCATCATCAAATTGACCTTGTTTCTACAGAAGGAGGCATGCATCATATTATCTACAAGAACATTTAAAAAAAATTAAAAATCATCAAGGTCTTTTCTAAGGTCATTAGGAAGGAGCAGGGGATGGGGGTAGGATGTGCAAGTGGGGGACCTGCCAGTGCAAATATTGGTGCATTCCAGTGCTGGGAAAGTTAGCCACAGGACTCTGGAGAAGACAGCCTTAGCAGTGCCAGCGGCTAGAGGTCGGTGCTCTATGGGCAGGGGGAGGGCGATGCATTGCAAGACCCCACAGACATCAGACCAGCATGCATCCAACTTCCCCTTCCGCAAAGATGCTGCTGCTGCCTCTTCTCGATCTTCTTCTGCTGCTGCTGCTGTCAGAGACCACCGGGGGGACCTCAGCCGAGGAGAGCATCGGATCTGCTGCAGAGATCAACTTCAGCCCCTGCTCGGATTACTTTCCTGGTGCGGAATCCAGCAATGCAGCGATCCCTGGCTGTGGGCAGACCCCATCCCCGGGCACAGGGCTGGCTGGAGGGATGGATGGAAGGAGGAGGGAGGGACGGAGCTGGTTCTCTCTCCCGTGCAGCTCGCTATTACAGATGAGAGCATTAGAGCCCAGCACAGAGGGGATTACAGGAGTAAAGACCTGCTGGAAGGGGGCGGAGCCTGGCTCTCAGCTGACACCCGCTGACGTCACACCTCCAGTCTATTACCTTCCCAGGCTGTGGCAAGTTCACGTGCACAATGCACAGAGCAGCCCTGAGCGTGGGATGTATGGGATCTATACCTATAGAGTGCATACATTGTGTACATGGGATCGTTACCTATAGAGTGTGTACAGTACATGAGATCGTTACCTATAGAGTGTGTACATGGGATCTATACCCATATAGCGCATACATCGTGTACATGGGATCCAGACCATACCTAAATAGTGCATACACTGTGCACATGCGATCCCTATCTTTAGTGCATATACCGTGTACATGGGATCCATACCTGTAGAGTGCATACACTGTGTACATGCAATGCATGGGATTCATACCTATATAGGGCATACACTGTGTACAAGCAATGCATGGGATCCACACCTATATAGTACATACACTGCTGTGTACATGGAATCCACACCTATATAGTACATACACCGTGTACATGCAATGCATGGGATCCATACCTATATAGGGCAGGGCATACACTGTGTACATGCAATGCATGGGATCCACACTTATATAGTACATACACTGTGTACAGGCAATGCATGAGATCTATACCTATATAGGGCATACACCGTGTACATGCAGTGCATGGGAACCACACCTATATAGGGCATACACCGTGTACATGCAGTGCATGGGATCCACACCTATATAGGGCATACACCGTGTACATGCAGTGCATGGGATCCACACCTATATAGGGCATACACCGTGTACATGCAGTGCATGGGATCCACACCTATATAGGGCATACACCGTGTACATGCAGTGCATGGGATCCACACATATATAGGGCATACACCGTGTACATGCAGTGCATGGGATCCACACCTATATAGGGCATACACCGTGTACATGCAGTGCATGGGATCCACACCTATATAGGGCATACACCGTGTACATGCAGTGCATGGGATCCGCAACTATATAGTACATATACCGAGTACATGGGATCCATACCTATATAGGGCATACACCGTGTACATGCAGTGCATGGGATCCGCAACTATATAGTACATATACCGAGTACATGGGATCCATACCTATATAGGGCATACACCGTGTACATGCAGTGCATGGGATCCACACCTATATAGGGCATACACCGTGTACATGCAGTGCATGGGATCCACACATATATAGGGCATACCCCGTGTACATGCAGTGCATGGGATCCACACCCATATAGTGCATACACCGTGTACATGCAGTGCATGGGATCCACACCTATATAGGGCATACACCGTGTACATGCAGTGCATGGGATCCGCAACTATATAGTACATATACCGAGTACATGGGATCCATACCTATATAGGGCATACACCGTGTACATGCAATGCATGGGATGCATACCTATGTAGTGCATACACAGTGTACTGTACACATGCAATGCATGGTATTCACACCTATATAGTGCATACACTGTGTACATGCAATGCATGGGACCCATACCTATATAGGGCATGCATTGTGTATATGCAATGCATGGGATTCATACCTCTATGGTTCATACATCCACCGTGTACATGCGATGCATAGGATACATACTTATATAGTGCATGCACTGTGTATATGCAATGCATGGGATCCATACCTATATAGTACATACATCCTGTACATGCAGTGTTTGGGATCTATACTTATATAGTGCATACATCCATGCAATACATAGTATCTACACACCTGTATGGTGCAGATATATTATTACCCACAGTGTATAAAGCAAGGATTTCCATCAATGCCAAAGGTTCTCTATATTTACTAGAGCAATTTTCACATTTCAGTGCTCCTTCCAGTCATTTACCAATAACCTAATCACTACTTATCACACCCAAATTATCTATATCTTGTTTTTATTCGCCACCAATTAGGCTTTCTTTGGGTGGTACTTTTTGCTAAAAATGATTTCATTCTATATGCATTTTTTCTAGCAACACAGCCTTCTAAACTTTACTACCTATCATGCAATGCTAGTCTTACAATACAGAAAACACATTATGCCCACTCAGGAACCTAGGCAATTTAGGCCTGTAACCAATCTAATTGCCTAATTCTGAACTAGGAGCTACTCATAACCATAACACCAGACCATATTTCCATAACCTGTCCTTGGTAACTCTCTACACAAACCATCACGCTCCCCATGCCAACCAGCAGCTGCTAGTGAGACTAAATTGCTGAACCAAAAGTCTAGGGTTACTGAGGTGCATTGGCCTAGGTGCAAATCAAGCAATTATTTCAAAATACACAGGCTAATATGCAATTAACTTTATCTCCTAGGTGATATTTCCATACCTTGTCAATAAAATGCCCTTTGACCAGTTGTCTGTTTTGTTACAATTTATCTACGCCCCACGGGAGGACTGTTCCCATTCCAGGGGTGTAGATATCCATACCTCACTGCAGTCGCCCGCTTGCTTTCTTGTTGTCGCCAGTTACTACAATGATCAGTGATTATTCACCGTTCAAAGGGCCTGTGATCAATGTTCCCTGGCATCAATGGCATACCAGTGGTCATTGACAAAATGAAAATGAAAGCACACATGCTAAACTTACTGTGTATTGTTCACAGCGCACAAAAATAAACGGGCGGGGGAGGGCATTCTAGTGGACAAAGAGTAAAATGACACCCCTAATACATTAAATTAAATAAAAATATGTAAATCCTCCATTACAATGAACCCATTACCTCCCCCACTCTCCCTTAGTTACCAAAATAACATTTGTATATTTGAAAAAAACTACATTTACAAAAAATACATAAATAGTTACCTTAGGGTCTCAACTTTTTTAATATGTAAGTCACAAGAGTATAGTACTGTTATTTTTGCAAATAAGGGCTTGTAATTAGTGATGGATGCAAAACTGAAAAATACACCTTTATTTCCAAATAAAATATTGTCACCATACATTGAACATTGTGCTAGGGACATGATTTAAAAGTTGTAATAGCCAGGACAGATGGGCGAATAAAAATGGGTGGGTTTTATCTACAGTAGCACATTTAATTTTAAAGCTATAATGGTCGAAAACGAATAAATAATGAATTTTTTCATTTTTTTCTCATTCACATTAATATGCAGTTAGAATCAAATAATTCTTAGCAAAATGTACCACCCAAAAAAAGCCCAATTCTATTGGCATATTTCAATACCCTTATCCCAGAAACCTTGTATCACCGAACAATTCCAGATACAGTTTGCTTATCACTGCACTAGACAATTCACTACACACGACACTGTACACTACACTACACTGCGCTACACACTAGACTATACACTACACACTAGACTATACACTACACACTAGACTATACACTACACACTAGACTATACACTGCACTACACTACACACTAGACACTACTCTACACACTAGACTATACAATAAACTGCACTAAACTACACACTGGACTATTCACTGCACTGCACTACCACTAGACTATACACTAGACACTATACTACACTCACACTAGACTATACACTACACACTAGACGGTACACTACACTACACTGCACTACACACTAGACCAGGCATGGGCAAACTCGGCCCTCCAGCTGTTACGGAACTACAAGTCCCACAATGCATTTGCCTTTATGACTTCATGACTGTGGCTGTCAGATTCCTGCAATGCATTGTGGGAGTTGTAGTTCCTTAACAGCTGGAGGGCCAAGTGTGCCCATGCCTGCACTAGACTATACACTACACACTAGACTATACACTGCACTGCACTACACTACACATTAGACTATACACTACACACTAGACTATACACTACACACTAGACACTACACTACACACTAGACTATACACTACACACTAGACACTACACTACACACTAGACTATACACTACACACTAGACTATACACTGCACTACACTACACACTAGACTATACACTACACACTAGACTATACACTGCACTACACTACATTCTAGACTATACACTATACACTAGACTATACACTGCACTACACTACACACTATACTATACACTACACACTAGACTATACACTGCACTACACTACACACTAGACTATACACTACACACTAGACTATACACTGCACTACACTACCCACTAGACTATACACTACACACTAGACTATACACTACACACTAGACTATACACTGCACTACACTACACACTAGACTATACACGACACACTAGACTATACACTGCACTACACTACACACTAGACTATACACTACACACTAGACTATACACTACACATTAGACTATACAATACACTGCATTAAACTACACACTAGAGTAGACTATACACTACACACTAGACTATACAATACACTGCAATAAACTACACACTAGACTATACACTGCACTGCACTACACACTAGACTATACACTAGACAATACACTACACACTAGACTATACACTGCACTACACTACACACTAGACTATACACTACACACTAGACACTACACTACACACTAGACTATACAATACACTGCATTAAACTACACACTAGACTATACACTACACACTAGACTATACACTACACACTAGACTATACACTACACACTAGACTATACACTACACTACACACTAGACTATACACTACACACTAGACACTACACTACACACTAGACTATACAATACACTGCATTAAACTACACACTAGACTATACACCGCACTGCACTACACACTAGACTATACACTGCACTACACTACACACTAGACTATACACTGCACTACACTACACACTAGACTATACACTACACACTAGACACTACACTACACACTAGACTATACAATCAGGGGCGCCTTTACCTACTGACCACCCAGGCAGCGGCTTGGAGCGGCTTTGATGGGGAAGGCGCAATAAATTACTGTCAGTCCAAGGGGAAATAAAAATTCCTGTCCTGAAAGACCGTTGTAAGGGACTGGAGAGAAAAAGATTTCCTTCTGTTTTAAGAAGGCAAATTACACCAAGCTTTGCTTTTTTAGTAGGAGGGCATTTGGTTCCTTTTATCCCCCTATACATTCCTAGTAGCTTGGGTCACCCTGAGCTGCTTGGTTACTCTGCTCTTTTCACAAATAGCCTTCTGCTAAGTCACTAAAGAATCATTCAGAGTTCAGAATTATAGATACTCCCTAAGAAGAAGGTGTCTGGCTTATAGCTGTTCTCTGCCCCTCCACCGAGGAGACAGCGACAGCGCCCTACCCCCAAATGTTACTGAGTCTGCAGAGGGAGTGAGACAAACAAACAAACAAACAAACAGTAAACTCTGCAGACAGCTGTGTGCTCTGCTAGAATGTCTGCATGTCTAGATGTCAGGAGGATCGCCATGACTAGCTATGGAGCGGTAGGATCATCTGATCCTCTCCCCTACACAGCCTGCACTTCTCCCTGAATTCAACAGGACAGTGTTTGAAGTGTGTAATGGACACAGTGGGGGTTGCAGGTTTTGTCTTTCATTGTGTGTGAGTGAATAGGAGGGCAGCATCTAAAGCTCAAACAATGATAATGGACATGTAAGCAATGTGTGTAATTACATCCATCACTACTTATAATTGAAGATGGTATAATAATGTATTTCCATTAATGCTGTCTGTTTGCCCTCTCTCTAATGCTATGTACCACCTCACGATTTTTCCAACGATTTTCATCAATTTTTTTTTTGAGCGACAAGTAGTCATTTACACGATGTCGTGACATCGCTTAGTGTTGTGTGGTGAAAAGTGACCGTCACTGAGGATCAAGTAAAGTACTGAGGTCGCTTGACTTCTCGTTCGCGCCCGTCCTGTAATGTCACGTGACATCTCACATACCCGCTGGCAGGAAGATGAATCGCTGGACGCTTGTCATGAGGGACACCTCGCTGGATCCATCTTCCTGTGTTGTTGCAGTCACTGTGGTGAGTGTGGAGCTTAACTTTGCTTGCCCTCACCCTCTGCTCATGCTCCCTCTCCCACTGTCTTTCTGACCAAACAACTGCTACTTGGGGAACAATGTGCACAACTATGTACACTAGTCTGAGCACTCTTCAGGGGAGCCAGTAGCATTTGGAACTATTATTGTGTATTTATGTAGCACTGACATCTTCAGCATGTTACAGAGTACATAGTCATGTCACTGACTGCTCACTGGAGCTTACAATTTCATCCCTACCATAGTCAAACTGTAATGTCCGACCATATTATTATCATGTATTTATATAGCACTGACATCTTCTGCAGTACTTTATATAGCACTGACATCTTCTGCAGTACTTTACAGAGTACATAGTCATGTCACTGACTGTCCCCAGAGGAGCTTACAATCTAATCCTACCATAGTCATAGTCTAATGTCCTACCATATTATTATTATGTATTTATATAGCACTGACATCTTCTGCAGCACTGTAGAGAGTACATAGTGATGTCACTGACTGTCCTCAGAGGAGCTCACAATCTAACCCTACCATAGTCATAGTCTAATGTCCTACCAAATTATTATTATTTATTTATATAGCACTGACATCTCCTGAATCACTTTACAGAGTACATAGTCATGTCACTGACTGTCCTCAGAGGAGCTCACAATCTAACCCTACCACAGTTATAGTCTAATATTTTCAATATAGGATTGTTTTGGGGGTAAACCAGTTGACTTATTAGTATGTTTTTTAGGATGCAGGAAATGTCTGAAGTGTCTGAAGCCAGAAACTCCATGCAGATTTTGCCCTGGCCAATGTTCAAGCCTAGGACTCAGCACTAAAATGCAATAGTGCTACCCACTGAGCCTCTATTCTACTCATAGATATCTGCTCATCCATGTCATCAATTCTGACCCTCTACTACCCTTCCTCCCTCCATTCTACTTCTCTTCTCTTGTATCACTTACACTACAAACACACTGTGCTTATCTCCAGAATGGATTATGAATCAAACTATTAGGCCCAGTGCACACCAAAACCGCTAGCAGATCCTCAAAACGCTAGCGGTTTTGGAGCAGATTTCAGAACGATTCTAGGCATGTTTAGAGACAGGGGCATAGGGCCTGTGGTCGCAACGGTCGCCTCGGCGACCGGGCCCGGCTCCTGAAGAGGCGGGGGAGGGGCCCGGGGGGCCCATGTCCGTTTGGACTCGGAGATGGGATCCCTGCGTGCGTTATTGGGAGGGGGGAGCTGCAGCCGTGGGGAGGGCAGTCTGACCTCTCCCCGGGCCCCCCCCCTCCCCCTCAGATGCAGAGTGCGCAGCGCACGGAAGCGCTGTAGGCAGAACTCACCTGCCTGCGTTCCAAGCGCCGCTGGTCTCCTCCCGCTCTGCATAGATCTGCTGTTACACACTGCTTCCGGCTAAACAGGAAGCAGTGTGTAACAACATCTATACAGAGCGGGAGGAGACCAGCGGCGCAGGGACGGAGGTGAGTTCCGCCTACAGCGCTTCCGTGCGCTGCGCACTCTGCATCTGAGGAGGAGAGGAAGGGAGGGAGAGGGCAGCTAGCGACCTACCTACCTAACCTATCCTGGGGGGCCAGCTACCTACCTAACCTATCCTGGGGGGCCAGCTACCTACCTAACCTATCCTGGGGGGCCAGCTACCTACCTAACCTATCCTGGGGGGCCAGCTACCTACCTAACCTATCCTGGGGGGCCAGCTACCTACCTAACCTATCCTGGGGGGCCAGCTACCTACCTAACCTATCCTGGGGGGCCAGCTACCTACCTAACCTATCCTGGGGGGCCAGCTACCTACCTAACCTATCCTGGGGGGCCAGCTACCTACCTAACCTATCCTGGGGGGCCAGCTACCTACCTAACCTATCCTGGGGGGCAGCTACCTACTCTAACCTATCCGGGGGGGCAGCTACCTACTCTAACCTATCCTGGGGGCCAGCTACCTACCTAACCTATCCTGGGGGGCCAGCTACCTACCTAACCTATCCTGGGGGGCCAGCTACCTACCTAACCTATCCTGGGGGGCCAGCTACCTACCTAACCCATCCTGGGGGGCCAGCTACCTACCTAACCCATCCTGGGGGGCCAGCTACCTACCTAACCTATCCTGGGGGGCAGCTACCTACCTAAGCTATCCTGGGGGGGCAGCTACCTAACCTATCCTGGGGGGGCAGCTACCTAACCTATCCTGGGGGGGCAGCTACCTACTTAACCTATCCTGGGGGGCCAGCTACCTACCTAACCTATCCTGGGGGGGCCAGCTACCTACCTAACCTATCCTGGGGGGCCAGCTACCTACCTAACCTATCCTGGGGGGCAGCTACCTACCTAACCTATCCTGGGGGGCAGCTACCTACTCTAACCTATCCGGGGGGGCAGCTACCTACTCTAACCTATCCTGGGGGAAAGCTACCTAATCTATCCTGGGGGGCAGCTACCTAACCTATCCTGGGGGGCACCTACCTCATCTAACCTATACTGGGGGGCAGCTACCTAATCTAACCTATACTGGGGGGCACCTACCTATCTAACCTGGGGGCACTTAATTGTCTAACCTGTATTCGGGGCACCTAGCTAGCCTATACAGGTGGCAACTATACTGGCTACCTATATTGGAGGCACCTACCTAACTAACCTATACTGGGGGCACCTACCTATCTAACCTATGCTGGGGGCAACTATTCTGGCTACCTATATTAGAGGCACCCACCTAGCTAACCTGTACTGGCGGCGCCTGCCTATCTAACCTATACTGGGGGCAACTATACTGGCTACCTATGCTGGAGGCACCTACCTGGCTAACCTAATACCGGGGGCAACTATACTGGCGTACCTATGCCTGGCTACCTATACTGGGGGGACCTATAGCTGGCTATAGGGATTCGGATATGTGTGTGCGTCGGGTGTTGCCGGGGGAGGGGGGCTGTTGTTGCCGTGGGGGGGCCCACATCCAGATTCCGCATCGGGGCCCAGAGGTTTGTAGCTACGCCACTGTTTAGAGACATTTTCTAAACATGCCGAGCGTTTTTGTGAAGCAGATTACAAATACTGTTACAGTAAAAGCTGTTACTGAACAGCTTCTGTAACAAAAACGCCTGGAAAACTGCTCTGATCTAGCGTTTTTCAGAGCGGTTTGCATTTTTCCTATACTTTATATTGAGGCAGAATCGCTTCTGCAAACCGCAAATGTGCAGCAGGAGGCACGTTTGCGGTTTGCTAAAAACCTCAAACCGCTGGTGTGCACCATCCCATGGAAATACATTAGCCAAGCGTTTTCACAGACAGATGCGGTTGGCGGATCGCTGCTAAAACCGCTCGGTGTGCACTGGGCCTTAAACCACCTTACCATATCAGCCCTTCAATGTCATGATATACCCACTCTAGTCCTACCCTAACAGGTGGTAACATATCTGCATATCTCATAATGTTTGTGAAAAATTATTTTGAAAGTAAGAATGTCTTGCTTGATAATCCAATCTTGCAATGTGACTGCCATTGGAACTTGTAGTGTGGATGCTGTATTTATTTGAGGTGCATACTGGCAGCATGTGCTGTATAGCATACAATGCTGATCATCCACAAGGCAAACTTAGGCAGCTGCCTAGGGTCTAGAGAGAGTTTAGGGGCCTGGTGGTTGCTAGCCCCCACCAAATCTAACTAAATAAGCCAGGTGACCATCAGTGGAGGGCAAAGTGTTATCTTGCCTAGGGCCCCATTTCATAGTTATCCCTCTCTGATGGCTTATATCATGTGTGAAGTGTTCTATAATGTATATGATTTTTGTTTTATTTTTTATGGGGGGGGGGGGGGGCGCCACAGGATTTCTTGCCTGGAGTGACAAGAAGGCTAGAGGCGCCCCTGTATACAATACACTGCATTAAACTACACACTAGACTATACACTGCACTGCACTACACACTAGACTATACACTAGACAATACACTACACACTAGACTATACACTACACACTAGACTATACACTGCACTACACTATACACTGCACTGCACTACACACTAGACTACTGTATACACTACGCACTAGACTATACACTGCACTACACACCAGACTATACACTGCACACTAGACACTACCCTACACTGCACTATACTACACACTAGACTATACACTGCACTGCACTACACTACACACTATACTACACACTACACTACACACTCGACTATACAATGTACTGCACTACACTACACACTCGACTATACACTACACACTCGACTATACACTACACTACACTAACCCGCTCCTGCCCTCCTAACTAAGCTACACTACACTAACAGCACCTAACAGTTCAGCTTTCACCTGATCCCACCGCTGCGCTCCTCCCACCGGCTTGTCCAGGCGTCCCTCTTTTCCACCGGCATCTTCTTAGGCGTCCCTCTTCTCCTCCTCTGGCATGGGTGGTATCTCCTTGCATAGCTGTACATAATGGCCGTCTGCCGCTGTTCAGCTCCAGGTCCCCCGTCCGCATAGAATCCGCCTTCTTCCGCATTGGTCCCGGCGGCTACTATTACACAAGCGCACTTGCTCCGGGGTCGTGGATGGGGACGGAGGACCTGGAGTTGTACAGTGGCAGGCGGCCGCTGTGTGCAGCAATATCAGAAGATGCAACCAACAACGCCGGAGGAGAAGAGGGACGCCTAAGAAGATGTCTGAGGAGAAGAGGAATGTGTCAGTTACAGAGGAACTCAACCCAGGATTCAACTTCATCCCAATCATACCCCCTTTCCAATGAGAAATCTTTACCTTTTCTCGAATAGATAATCAGGGACGTCTGTATGGCTGATATTGTGGTGAAACCCCTCCCACAGTGTGATGTCAGGGCCATTTAGCCTATCACATTGTTAGTTGGTGTGTTTATAGATAAGAGCATTTTGTGCTGTCCTGCTTTTTTTCACGTCTGCCAGCAGTAAAGCTGATGACTTGCAGGCTTGTGTTGGATCAAGCAATGTGAATAAATTACATGGCGACAATCAATCATTTCTTGATCTTCTATTTTTTAACTTCGCAATATACAATGTATTTTTCTCAACCTGCTATTATCTTTCGGTAAAGTTCCTCTTTAATCTCCCAGAGTGCCCTGCAGTAAAAGGCTTTGTGACATCTTAGGCTAGGCTACACATCCCTGGAGGGAGGGGCTATGTACCAATCAACTGCAAAGAATAATTATAAGAAGCATCACTGAGGCCGAAACCAGGATACTTCACACAACAATGAGTATCTTGAATAATTCCGCTGTTACTGGTCCTCTTTCCAACCTATCTCTCTTCGCTGTCACTTTACTATCATTGTTCAAACTTGCTGTTGTTACTCCAATACTTAAAGAGGACCTCTAGTGAAAATAACATCATTAATAAAATTGCTTATTTTTTACATTAATCATTTATAGATTATTTAGTCAGTGTTTGCCCATTGTAAAATCTTTCTTCTCCCCGATTTACATTCTGAAATGTATCCCTGGTGGTGACATCTTTAGTTCTGCCAGGTGTACAGAATGTTCATTACTGAGAGCTCTATGCACAGAGGGAGATGGTGCTTGCTTGGCAGATGGAATAAGCTATTATTTCCCACAATGCAATGAGGTTCACAGAAAGGAAACTTTCAGGACCATGGTCATGACATCACACTGTGGGAGGAGTTTCACCACAATATCAGCCACACAGACCCCCCTGATGATCTATTCGTGGTAAAGATTTGTGGGGGGGGGGGGGGGGAGGGAAAGTTAAATCCTGGGTTAAGGTTCCTCTTTGACCCCCCCCCCCCCCCCGGCAGTATGATTTTGTCCGGATTATAGGGCCTAAAAGCGGTGCAGTTTTTTTGCAGGTTTTTAGACCTTAAAACGGAGATAAAATCACACTGCAGAGAGTTCTGCAGCTGCCCATGCACTTACTAGCCTCCCTGGGATCCAGCGCTGCAGTCCTCCCTCTCTCCTCCGCGTGGCGCTGTAACCCTGTAGTAAGATCGCCGCCTGTTGTCATGACGATAAACGGCGATCTCACCGGAGGGACGCAGAGACCCCGAGTACAGGAAAGATAAAATCACTGCTGGCGCCTGGATCCTGGGGGAGGTGAGATAAAATGCCCGCTGCGCGCATTGCTCGCCAGCTACCACGAGTCACGCTCGGGTTTACCGCTCCTGGCTTGTTTTTTCCAACTTCAATATAGTTGGGAAAACACTTTTTTGACATAACAGGGAAAAAAGAAAAACCCTTCAATCCTGTTAGGGGTCATCCACTTGACCCTATGTAGAAAGGACCATGAAAAAAGTTCATACAGGATTTTTTAGATGCAAAAAATATCAAATGCTTTATTGACACAAAGTAGAGAAAAATTATTTGTTTAAAAATCTCTGTAAGAGGTTCCTTGCGAATACATCCAATACAAAATTATAGCGCAGATATAGACTTAATCGTAGACTTAATGCAATTAGGAAAAAGGCAACGACACGTTCGTTTCGGGCCCAGAAAGCCCTTCATCAGGCCAAGCTGCAGAAAGTACTATCTACAAAAAAGCACATAATTGGAAAAACGTTAACAACATTAATATAATGTAAATAAGTATTCCGACACCTCACAGAGGAAAAAACAGAAATATGTGTAAGTGACGCAGCGTATACACCGAGTCCCATAATGCGGGTCTCTACACTCGTCCAAAAGGGAAAGGAAAAAAATGTCAAGAGCAAAAAGACACAAAGAGAAACCAGCAAAGGAAAAGAGGGATTGCCCTGGCATGTAAACAACCAAGCAGACTAGTAAATATCAGTCTGCCATACAGCCTAGGGTCTACTGTTGTTTTTTCCAACCCAAGCCTGACTCGTGATAACCGCCAAGGTGGTCAAGAAACCATCAGTTAACCTTCCAGCTCTTTCTAGCTACCAACCTGTCTCTTGTCTTTTATTTTTTATCTAGACCGCCAGAAAGAAAGGTTTATCCGGTATTTATAAGGCCCAGAGGGGGGAAGTGGTAACGATAAACATAGACAGAGAGATTGTCTATGCTTATCATTACCACAGTATTTTGGCGCCCAGACTGCAAACTGAATTCCCTAAGGCACTTTATTGACCTGAGGAAGCAGGCAGAGACATGAGAAACGCGTTGTTTCTTTTAACTGTGTTTGAATACACCTTACCTTATCTAAACCCTTGTTTTTCTGGGTTGGTTCATCCGGAGAGGTAATACCTCATGTATTTACTTATTACTTTATAACATATACTCTGAGAGATATTTTTGGCCGCCTCTCACCTTCTTTATAGACATAGAAAAAGAATTTGGCCAGATGTCAAGGCAAACATCTATTTCAGACTTTTGTGAACATTTGGGCTGGGAGAAGTCAATAGGATTAAAGGATTATCTACTAATCATACGACCTGTGTAAAAATGACTGGGTCATAACTCTGAAGAATTTACTACGGGACACAGCGAGGGGCGAGAAGGCCCATTATCTCCGCTTTTATTTGACTTAGGACTTAAAACTCTCATTCAGGCAGTTCAAGCTGATTGGGATAATCAGAGGGAAAGTAGGTGATGAAGAAATAACACTTCTCCCTGGGCAGATGACCTCCTCATCACCTAATCTCATCCAGTAATCTCCATAAGAAAACTACCACATTTTTTCTTTTCTTATTCAGTATTTTATTGAAGGACAAAACAAGATGCAGAAAAATATGAAATACATTTTCCGGAAGACAATTTAACCACTTCACTACGAGGGTTTTTTCCCCTTCTGTACCAGAGCAATTTTCACCTTTCAGCGCTTCTTCCGTCCATTCGCCTATAACTTTATTACTACTTATCACAACAAAACGATCTGTATCTCGTTTTTTTTTCACCAATTAGGCTTTCTTTGGGTGGTACATTTTGCTAAAAATTATTTTATTCCAAATGCATTTTAAGGGAATAAGAAGAAAAAAAATGGAAAACATTCATTATTTCTCAGATTTTGGCAATTGTAGTTTTAAAATAATACATGCTACCGTAATTAAAACCCACACATTTTATTTGCCCATTTATACCGGTTATTGCAACTTTTAAAATACTTCCATAGTACAATGTATGGCGCTAATATTTTATTTGGAAATAAAGGCGCATTCTTTCTGTTTTGCGTCCATTACTAATTACAAGCCCATATTTTCAAAATTAGCAGTATTATACCCTCACAACATACATATTAAAAAAGTTCTGAGGGGCGTAGATATACTGCCACAGACAGCAGTTAAGTAGTTATTATTGATTTCTAAAGCACCAACATATTCTGTGGTGCTGTACAAAGTAAGAAACAAACATGGGGTACATAATACAGACAATGGTGTACACCAATAAACACAATACAGAATTGGTACAAAATACAGAATTGATACAAAATTCAGAAATGGTAATGACAATGACAAAAGTAACATGATGAATAAAATGTATACTGAATTCCCAAACACAAAAGGGTGAGAGAGCCCCACCCTTAAGAGCTTACAATCTAAGGTAGGCATGGGCAAACTTGGCCCACCAGCTGTTAAGGAACTACAAGTCCCACAATCAGGGCCGGATTTGTACTCTTTACCGCCCTAGGCCACCGTCACCAACCGCCCCCCCTTCAGTATAGGTCAGTGATAATCACCGGATGAAATCCGAATAGGTTTTATTTGGATTTCATCCAGGTGATTAAAGCACCTGTGCAGGTGGGCGAGGGGGGTTAAACTTACCCAGCAGGCATCTTCTTTAATCCGTCCCACAACGCTTCCCACGCTGCATTCCAAGCACGTCACGTGACCACAAAAAATTCCTCCTTCAACCCGGAAAGCAGCCTGGGAGGTGCCAGGGGACGAATAACCCCCCTCGCCCACCCGCACAGGTGCTTTCATTACCTGATGAAATCCGAATAAAACCTATTCGGATTTCATCCGGTGATCATCAATTGTATAAGTAGCAAGATGACCCCTCCCCCTTTCCCTCTAGTATAGGTAGCCTGATGACCACTCCAGTATAGGTAGCCAGATGACTCCTTCTCCTTTCCCTCCAGTATAGGTAGCCAGAGGACTCCCTTTATCCCTCCTTCCCCCCCCCCCACCTTTCAGTATGATTAGCGAGCTCGTCTTCACACCGTAGCAACCATCTGTGTCACTCATTTTCTGCCTCATCTCCAGTGCAGAAGCTTCCTCTTCCTTTCCGTCTCCAATGCCTGACCAAGTCCATAGCCGCCAGCCACAATGCAAACGTACACAGAGAGCAAGGTGGCTGCTGCACAAGCAGCTAGCAGCAGAGTACCACCGTTAGGCACTCGTCTCACCTCCCTGCATTGCAGCATTTGCAAGCTTGTAAATGCTGCACCAGTTTAGCCTTCTGCTTGGTGCCCTTCCTCCTGTGGTGCCCTAGGCCATGGCCTAGTAGACCTTGGCCTAAATCCGGCCCTGCCCACAATGCATTTGCCTTTATGAGTCATGACTGTGGCTGTAAGACTGCTGCAATGCATTGTGGGACTTGTAGTTCCATAACAGCTGGAGAGTCAAGTTTGCCCCATACCTGATCTAAGGGAATGGGGGGGGGGGGGGAAGAGTTGGAGAAGTATACAATAAACATACCTAGAGGCAGTGTGTTTTAAAGATATCTAGTAGAGTGCTATTTTAAACTTATATAACCGCAAAGGGGACCAGTGGCAGTGAGGCCTCTGACAGGTCCACCCACAGGGCCAGGGCTTCGACCGAGGCAAGGGGGGGGGGGCAATTGCCTCAGGGTCCCAGAGCCCATGGGGCCCCCAAAAGTGCCCCTCTCCAGCTATGAGGACCGAAGAGAGCGGGGATGCTGTATGTACACTCCATATAGGAAAAGGAGGAGGTGAATAATGGGAATTTCAAAAATGCTTTTTAGGGGACATATAATGGACACCTTAACCACCCCTGGCGTTCTGATAAGATCGCCAGGGAGGGCTGCGGAGGGTTTTTTTTTAAATTAAAAAAAAACTATTTCATGCAGCCAACTGAAAGTTGGCTGCATGAAAGCCCACTAGAGGGCGCTCCGGAGGCGTTCTTCCGATCGCCTCCGGCGCCCAGAATAAACAAGGAAGGCCGCAATGAGCGGCCTTCCTTGTTTTGCTTACACCGTCGCCATAGCGACGAGCGGAGTGACGTCATGGACGTCAGCCGACGTCCTGACGTCAGACGCCTCCGATCCAGCCCTTAGCGCTGGCCGGAACTTTTTGTTCCGGCTGCGCAGGGCTCAGGCGGCTGGGGGGGACCCTCTTTCGCCGCTGCTCGCGGCGAATCGCCGCAGAGCGGCGGCGATCGGGCAGCACACGCGGCTGGCAAAGTGCCGGCTGCGTGTGCTGCACTTTATTTGGCGCAAATCGGCCCAGCAGGGCCTGAGCGGCAGCCTCCGGCGGTGATGGACGAGCTGAGCTCGTCCATACCGCCCAGGTGGTTAAAGAGAATCTGTATTGTTAAAATCGCTCAAAAGTAAACCTACCAGTGCGTTAGGGGACATCTCCTATTACCCTCTGACACAATTTCGCCGCTTCCCCGCCGCATTAAAAGTAGTTAAAAACAGTTTTAAAAAGTTTGTTTGTAAACAAACAAAATGGCCACCAAAACAGGAAGTAGGTTGATGTACAGTATGTCCACACATAGAAAAATACATCCATACACAAGCAGGCTGTATACAGCATTCCTTTTGAATCTCAAGAGCTCATTTGTGTGTTTCTTTCCCCATGCACTGAAATTCAGGCTGCTCGTTTCTTCCTGCAAACAGCTTTGCCCTTGTTTGTAATTCCTCAGTATGTGAAAGCCCAGCCAGCTCAGAGGATGATTTATCCAGCTTGTAAAAGATAAGAGAGAAGAGAGAAGCTGCTCTAATCTAAATAACACACAGGCAGTGTGCATAGAGGAGTCTGGAAGGGGGAGTTCATAGAAGAACCACAACACTGAAGAACTTGGCAGCCTTCCAGAAACAAGCCGACAAGTCTGACAGGGGAAAGATACATTGATTTATTACAGAGACAGTGATCGTATAAAGTGCTGCAGTAAGCCAGAACACATTAGAATAGCTTTTGGAACTTGTAGGATGATAAAAAACAGGATGCAATTTTTGTTACGGAGTCTCTTTAAGATATTGTGTGACTGGGAGGGGGGGGGGAGGGCAGGGGAAGGTTTGGATCAGGTCTGGTTGATTTGGTTGCAAGGGGGCACCAGGGGGGCTCCCCAAGTTACTTTTTACTTTACATTTTATGATATGTAACAAAAAGGAATAAAAAAACACAAAATATTACAGAAGTCAGTGTATGTTTAATTTCTAACTAGAAATGTCGCGAACCTCCGATTTTCGGTTCGCAAACCCTGTTCGCGAACTTTCGCGGAGGGTTCGGTTCACCGCAAAAGTTTGTGAACCCGCAATAGACTTCAATGGGGAGGCGAACTTTGAAAACTAGAAACACTTATGCTGGCCAGTGATTGAAAACAAGGGGTCCCCCCTTGAAAACCCCCTGGACCCCCAGGTGGCGGAGTGGGATAGACATCACAAATCCCGGGGAAAAATCTGGATTTGACGCAAAGCAGCAGCCGTTTAAGGGCAGAAATCACATTGAATGCTAAATGACAGGCCTAAAGTGCTTTCAAACATCTTGCATGTGTATACATCAATCAGGGAGTGTACATTAGTGTACTGTTTCACACTGACAGACCACACTCACTGTGTAACGCACCGCAAACAGCTGTTTGCGTAGTGACGGCAGTGCTGGACTGGTGCGCAACATGGCCAGAGTGCAGGCCGTGGCGGTTTTCCAGCCCATATGGTCGCCGGGCTGTGGTAGCTCAATGACAGAACAACAGTGACTGTCCAGCTGATCGAATTTTCCTCTGTCCACAATGAGCAATGACCTTATTATCTTCTTGTATGTAGGTAGGCATTAGGTAGGAGACCCAGTATAGGTAGGTAGGCATAGGTAGGTGTCCCAGTATAGGTAGATTGGCATAGGTAGATGCCTCAGTAGTTAGCTAGGCATAGGTAGAAGACCCAGTATAGGTAGGTAGGCCTAGGTAGGTGTCCCAGTATAGGTAGATAGGCATAGATAGGTGCCTCAGTAGTTAGCTAGGCATAGGTAGGGGACCCAGTATAGGTAGGTAGGCATAGGTAGGTGTCCCAGTAGGTAGCTAGGCATAGGTAGGAGACCCAGTATAGGTAGGTAGGCATAGGTAGGTGTCCCAGTATAGGTAGGGTAGGCATAGGTAGGTGTCCCAGTATAGGTAGGTGCCTCAGTAGTTAGCTAGGCATAGGTAGGAGACCCAGTATAGGTAGTAGGCATAGGTAGGTGTCCCAGTATAGGTAGGTAGGCATAGGTAGGTGCCCCAGTATAGGTAGATAGGCATAGGTAGGTGTCCCAGTAGTTAGCTAAGGCATAGGTAGGAGTCCCCAGTATAGGTAGGTAGGCATAGGTAGGTCCCCTAGTATAGGTAGGTAGGTGTCCCCGTATAGGTAAGTAGGTGCCCCAGTAGTTAGGTAGGCATAGGTAGGTGTCCCAGTATAGATAGTTAGGCAGGGCCTGGCTGGCACAGTAATAACAATTACCAAGGTCCAGCTGCAACAGATAGGGCTGTATAATGTCAGTGAGCAACACAAAAAAAAAAAAAAACACATCAGGAGAACATTAGCTCTCAAAAGAGCTGTTGAGGGGTGCTATTTTAGCAATAACAATCAGCCATGAGCAAGCTAACAAGCCAAGAGCCTAACAAGTTGACCCTAATGGAGCATTATGGGGCGAATCGAACTTCCGCAAAAGTTTGCCTTCGCAGGGTGAACGCGAACCACCCAAAGTTAGCCTGGAAACCGTTCGCCGGCGAACCGTTCGGGACATCTCTACTTCTAACTGGAAAAATATATGACATAAGAAAAAAAACTTTACAGTGCATTTCAGCTCTAATTAAGTGCCATTAAGTGAACCATAGCCCTTGTCAACACTTCTTGAGACAAGTCAAGGAGAAAATATTTAGGAATTAGCAGCATGTATAGTCACAATTAAATAATAATAATTAGGGATGCTCATTCAGATTCTGCGGAATTATAATTTCCGCATTTCCACAAGGAACTAAATTTCTAGTGAAAAATCATTTGAGCGATCAGAAATTCTGATCGGATTTGTTGTACATAATCTCCATTGATGGGTATAAAAATAGTCGTACGATCGGATTTTGGTCAAACCAAAATATGGATTTTCTTGTTGGTTGTAATCGATACGGGATTGGTTCATTGATGGTGCAGTGAATGATTTTTCTTCTGATCAGAATTATCTGATCGCTTGAACGATTTTTCTCTAAAAATTATATTGTTAGTGGCCACCTTTACGCGTACGTTAAAAAGGGGCGCTGGGAAAAAAGGGCGCCGGGTTTTTAACGATAAGCATGGATAACGTTTAAAAATGTATTGTACTGTATTTTCGTTTAAAATTAATGTTTTTTAAGTTATAAATCATTAAATAATGTGCATTAAATCGGCAATTGTAAAAACGTTAATCTTTCGTTTAAATACTGAAACGTATAATAACGTTAAAAAAAAATAATTACTAAGTAACCCTCCCTGTACCTACCCCTAACCCCTAGACCCCCCTGTTGATGCCTAAACCTAAGACCCCCCCCCTGTTGGTGCCTAAGTAACCCTCCCCTGTACCTACCCCTAACCCCTAGACCCCCCTGTTAGTGCCTAAACCTAAGACCCCCCTGTTGGTGCCTAAACCTAAGACCCCCCTGTTGGTGCCTAAACCTAAGACCCCCCTGTTGGTGCCTAAACCTAAGACCCCCCTGTGGTGCCTAAACCTAAGACCCCCCTTTTGGTGCCTAAACCTAAGACCCCCTGTTGGTGCTAAACCTAAGACCCCCCCTGTTGGTGCCTAAACCTAAGACCCCCCTGTTGGTGCCTAAACCTAAGACCCCCCTGTTGGTTTTTTTCGTTTAAAAATAATGTAAAAAAAAAAATGTACTGTTTTTCGTTTAAAAATAATGTTTGAAAAAAATATTGTACTGTTTTTTCGTTTAAAAATAATATTTAAAAATGTATAAATCATTAAATAATGTGTAATCATGAGAAGCAGTAATAAAACATTAAGTCTCCGGGCGCCGCTTTTAAAACGTTATTTTTCACCGGCGCCCTTTTTTCCTATCGGGCGCCCATTAAACGATATTTATTATAGGAGTGAATGGCGGCGCCCGATTTGTCCACTAGCCTCAGGCGCCCGAATTTACTGTTTCCCACCTTTACACCCTCCTAGTGACCAGGTGATTTTTTACAATTCAGCACTTTGCAGCTTTGACAGTTTATTGCACGGCCATACAACTAAGCAGCCAAATGAATCTTGCCTCCTTTTCTGCCCACCAACAGAGCCTTTTGTTGGTGGGATCTGATTGCTGCTGCTGTTTTTATTTTTATTTTTTTATTAATTTATTGACTTTTTTTTAAATAAAAAAATTTTTTTTTTTCAATTATCCCTCCTCCCGAGATCCAATCACGCTGATCACCTCTCATAGGCATCAGCCTATGAAAGGTATCGTTTTGTGAGCCACTTCAGGGGACGGTCAAGTGACAGGGCTGTCGCCAGTGCAGCATTGCGCTAGATCACAGCGCTGTAGAAAAGTAAATAGACAGCTTTTTATCCCCTTACAGCCTGCCAGCTCTGATCGCGGCTGGCAGGCTGTTTACGGAGTGGAGCTCTGTAACTCAGAGGGAAGTGCGCGCATCCGAGTGCGCAATCCCCCGCTAATCCCCACCTACAGGACCTGATTCCAGTTGGCGTTAGGCAGTCCTGTAGCTGCCACCCTCCCACCGCCAATGGGCATTAGGTGGTCGGGAGGAGGTTAAAGGTCATTATGCTGTTGCTTATCTTTTAGAGCACAGAGGGCATTCTGAGTTCAGGTCTGCTTTAACTAAGTGAATGTACTTTAGAAGGATATTTGAGGTAGTTCCACATATTTCATAGAAATGTAAAGATTGGACAAAAAAGACTGTATCATTAGTAGGCACCATTGCAGTAGACTGTCTGTGTCGCAGACTGTTACCATGCCGAGGAGATGTTATGGTGTAAGTGAGGCATTCATCAGTCAAAAGGTCTCCTTCAGTGTGAAAAGACAACGTCTATGCCTCATTATAGCTCTAGACGTGCCTTTATCCTGCACACTGACCACAAGCTAAGTGTGGCGGTAATGAGCTGTCTCTGGTGCTGAAGTACAACAGACACTTATGGCAAATGCTTTCCCAATATAAATTTGACCTTCTTAAAAAAGGGGTCTGTGGGGGTCTCTGAAGAGAAAAACAAGCTATAATATATTCAGTTTTATGGGTTCCTATGAGTTTTCTCCTAGGAGATAATTTTCAACTTCTCTTAAATTGAACCTGACCTCTTGCAGGACAGAAGGAAAACAGAGAAATGCACCCTTTATGTTTTTAGAGAGTTTAGCCTGCCTGCCTATCTCTCCCCCCCCCCCCCCCCCCCCCCCCCCCCCAAGTTGTGGTTAAGCAAAAGTTGTATTTTGATCCCTGAGCTGTGTCAGCTGATCATTTACAGTGGCTTGCAAACCCTTGAAGTTTTCCACATTTTGTCATATTACTGCCACAAACATGAATCAATTTTATTGGAATTCCACGTGAAAGACCAATACAAAGTGGTGTACATGTGAGAAGTGGAGCGAAAATCATACATGATTCCAAACATCTTTTACAAATATAATACCTTGGCGGATGAGCTTTTTGTCCCTAGGCCTTCTCAAAGGACTAGAGGACATGATCTGCGCATGGAGGAAAAACGTTTTAACCATTTATTTAGGAAAGGGTTCTTTACAGTAAGAGTGATTAAATTGCCACAGGAAGTCGTTATGGCAAACTCTATACCTGCATTTAAAGGGGGCTTAGATGCTTTCCTTGCGTTGAAAGACATCCATGGCTACAATTACTAGGTAATGCCTAATGATGTTGATCCAGGGATTTTATCTGATTGCCATCTGGAGTCGGGAAGGAATTTTTCCCTTTAGGGGCTAATTGGACCATGCCTTGTAAGGGTTTTTTCGCCTTCCTCTGGATCAACAGGGATATGTGAGGGAGCAGGCTGGTGTTGTACTTTATACTGGTTGAACTCGATGGACGTATGTCTTTTTTCAACCAAAATAACTATGTAACTATGTAACTGCAAAGTGGGATGTGCGTAATTATTCAGCTCCTTTTGGTCTGAGTGCAGTCAGTTGCCCATAGACATTGCCTGATGAGTGCTAATGACTAAATTGAGTGCACCTGTGTGTAATCTAATGTCAGTACAAATACAGCTGCTCTGTGCCAGCCTCAGAGGTTGTCTAAGAGAATATTGGGAGTAACAACACCATGAAGTCCAAAGAACACACCAGACAGGTCAGGGATAAAGTTATTGAAAAAGTTAAAGCAGGCTTAGGCTACAAAAAGTTTTCCAAAGCCTTGAACATCCCACAGAGCACTGTTCAAGCGATCATTCAGGAATGGAAGGAGTATGGCACAACTGTAACCCTACCAAGACAAGGCCGTCCACCTAAACTCACAGGCCAAACAAGGTGAGCGCTGATTAGAAATGCAGTCAAAAGGCCCATGGTGACTCTGGATGAGCTGCAGAGATCTACAGCTCAGGTGGGGGAATCTGTCCATAGGACAACTATTAGTCGTGCACTGCACAAAGTTGGCTCTTGTGGAAGAGTAATAAGAAGAAAGCCATTGTTAACAGAAAAGCATAAGAAGTCCCATTTCCAGTTTGCCACAAGCCATGTGGGGGACACAGCAACCATGTGGAAGAAGGTGCTCTGGTCAGATGAGACCAAAATGGAACTTTTTGGCCAAAATGCAAAATGCTATGTGTGGCGGTAAACTAATACTGCACATTACTCTGAACACACCATCCCCACTGTCAAATCTGGTGGTGGCAGCATCATGCTCGGGGGGGGGGGGGGGGGGGGGGGGGGGGGGGAGCATCGCTTCAGCAGGGACAGGGAAGCTGGTCAGAGTTGATGGGAAGATGGATGGAGCCAAATACAGGGCAATCTTGGAAGAAAACCTCTTGGAGTCTGCAAAAGACTTGAGACTGAGGTGGAGGTTCACCTTCCAGCAGGACAATGACCCTAAATATAAAGCCAGGGCAACAATGGGATGGTTTAAAACAAAACATATCCTTGTGTTAGAATGGCCCAGTCAAAGTCCAGATCTAAATCCAATCGAGAATCTGTGGCAAGATCTGAGAACTGCTGTTCACAAACTCTGTCCATCTAATCTGACTGAGCTGGAGCTGTTTTGCAAAGAAGAATGGGCAAGGATTTCAGTCTCTAGATGTGCAAAGCTGGTAGAGACATACCATAAAAGACTGGCAGCTGTAATTGCAGCAAAAGGTTGTTCTACAAAGTATTGACTCAGGGGGCCGAATAATTACGCACACCCCACTTTGCAGTTATTGATTTGTAAAAAATGTTTGGAATGATGTATGATTTTCGATCCACTTCTTACATGTAAACCACTTTGTATTGGTCTTTCATGTGGAATTCCAATAAAATTGATACATGTTTGTGGCAGTAATGTGACAAAATGTGGAAAACTTCAAGGGGGCTGAATACTTTTGCAAGCCACTGTATAAACCTAGGACGTTAACAATATGTCTGCTTCCATGAAAGCAGGAAGTAGACAAACTGCAGATATATTGCTTGATTTGTATCGGCTGTAACAAACAAATGTTTTTCTTTAAAGGTTAGTGTGCTGCTGCTGCATATCTTTTAGAGCAGAGAGGAAGTTCTGAGTTCCAGTCCACTTTAAAATAACTTTTAAGCACTCTGTGATTGAAAAAGTACCAAAAAGTAGGTGAACGTGTACTGCCAAACTTCTTCTGAATATCTTCTTGCCTTTTGGTGGCATTTTATTGACATGTTGTGAGCATATCGCTTAGGAGAAAACTCTAGAGATAAAGTAAATTGCAAAGATCTCCCATAGCTCATAACTGCTGAATATGCAAATCATTCCTTTAAGCTCTTGAAAGCCAGGCACACATCCAGAACTGCTCAAGTGCAAAGTATGCCTATGGCTTATATCATATTTTATATACTAATCCAACATGCATGCAGCTGTTCCCATCTGCTGGATAGAGTGCTGCTAAGGCTGTTGCCTCTAATGTAGGATTTGAGCCTTTGACCAAGGTTTGAATCCCAGCTGAAGCCAGTATGTAACAAGGTAAGGAGGGTTTGGGCTAGGCTCTCTAATGATCCTGATTGCCCATGGAGTGCGCCTTACAGGGAAACTAAAGTAATAGAAAGAAAAGCCAATTTAACGTACCTGGGGCTTAGGCCGCCCCCCTACGGCCACCCTGTGCCCATGTTGTCACTTAGTGTTCCTCCAGTCCCCCATAGTGCCCCACTTTAGGTTCCGGCAACTCTGCAAGATTCTTGTACTGCCCATGTGCAGGACGGAGGTTCCCTTCAAGTGGCTGCAGCCCTAGCACTTTTACTCCGTCAGGAAAAAAAGCGAGATATAAATGGTCTGTGTCCTATTACCAGTGCAAGGAATGGATATAATGTGGCTCTATGAGGTAGGACTTGGGCATTTGAGTGTTACAGACAACCCAATAAATTCATGGTGACCCAGAACCACCATGAATTTATAAAGGACTACATGGGACCAAAAAGTCCCCATACAAAACATAAAAATCAAACAAAAAAAGGCCGTGCTAATTATAAAGAAAGAATTAGCATATTCAGCAGTGATGCATCATGGGAGAGATTTCTTGCTCACATAGGGACTGATGATGCATGAATTGCCTATAAATTTGCTATGCGCAGGTAGGGCATACTAAAGCCAGAGGAGTAGCTTGCATTAGGTAACTAGCGTAACTCGCTCTTCTGTGGTAACCCATTCGTTGCTATGGTAATGAACAGTACACTACTTACGCAAGAAGCGTACGTCATGTTACCATAGCAATGCGTATGTTACCAGGGTGATATGTGTTGCACTAATTGTGTAAAATGCACTGGCTGCCTATGTACGGCAAATTTGCGCATCAGGTCTATAAAGATGAACAATTGCAAATACTTTCAGTTTCAAGAAGGCAAATTTTTGTTAAGTGTACATTTTTATTATTATTATTTTTAGTAAGGGGGCTTTTTGGTTCCTTTGGCTTGGATTTCATATGTAAGTAATTGTGAAATGAGATGCACAATTATGATGCAAAATCATAATGGAAAATTTCTAACTACTGCAAAATTTATTTCGCATTTAGCATCGTAACTGCGATGTGTAATTTTGCAACAATGATTTTCACAAGAGACACATCTTCACAGAAATGAGAACTTTTTGAAAAGGTGTTTTCTTATGTCCATGTACTGTATTATTATTTAGTATTTATATAGCACCGACATCTTCCACAGCGCTGTACAGAGTATATTGTCTTGTCACTTAACTGTCCCTCAGGGGGACTCACAATCTAATCCCTACCATATTCATTTGTCTATGTATGTATTGTGTAGTGTATGTATCATAGTCTAGGGCCAATTTATTGGGAAGCCAGTTTACTTTTCTGTATGTTTTTGGGATGTGGGAGGAAACCGGAGTGCCCAGAGGAAACCCACACAGCCACGGGGAGAACATACAAACTCCATGCAGATAGTGCTCCGGCTGGGATACAAACTGGGGACCCAGCACTACAAGGCTACGCCACCATACTGCATATATATATATATATATATATATATATATATATATATAGTATATATATGTAAGCCAAGGGATGAGCAGCACAAACCGAATTTTATGCAATACTATGCAAAGCATGCACGCAGCACTGGAGAACCCCAATCTCCATAAGAAATATATAAATACAGAGGGTGCTGCAGCACACAACAGGAAAACAGTGACAGGGGCTCTTGGTTACGCTTTAACGCGTTTAAGCTCACCAACTGCGCCAAAGAGTAGGACTCACCAGATCGGGGACACTTTGGCGCAGTTGGTGAGTAGGGATGCTCGGATGTGCCTCATCCACGAATTCGGAAATCCGCGTGGTTGCAAAAAAAAATCCGCATTCGGCCCCGCCGCATGCGGATTTTCGTCCGCGTCCACGCAACCACGCGGATTTTTCCCGTGAATGGCGTAATCACGCGCGGATTCACGCCCGGAGGCGGATTTTCTTTTAACGTTAATAACAAAGCCCCCATACATGCTACAGTCCCCCAAATAGCATGGATTATCGAGGTGATAAGGGGCAACATAACTTCAACATAAAAAATTCCCCCCCAAAAATTTTTTCTAGAGAAAATGGATTTTAAAGTGAAATCAACACTTTAAATGGGGCTATTAATTGGTAATAAGTGGTTTTAAAAAGGGATATACGCGTTAAGCAGTCAAAGAGGTGAAGGCGAGTTCCAATGGCACTTGGCGGCGAAGGTACCGCTGGAGGAGGATGAGTGGCTGACGGCAAAAAGGCTCCAGAGAGGTTTTTGTAATTTTTTTTTTTTTTGCAGCAATTAGCAATGACATCGCAGCAGAGTTGTCAGTGGACACGGGCAGTGTGAACGCAGAGTGCAGTCAGGGGAGGACTGGGACCTTTTGGCCTGGGGGGACAACACAAACTAGAGGCCCGTTTCACGGCATCCCCAGCCCAAAGCCATATCTTTCTTGTGTGCAAATCTTCAAATTGTGATGACTAACAGCCCCAGCCACACACACACACACACACACACACACACACTATGTACCTGATGCCTAACCCCATTTCTCCGCACAATCTACCTGTCTGTGTCTGATGCCTAACCTTAAAGGAGTTATCAGGCTTTTTTTTTTATGAAAATAAGTGCTACTTACCCAGGGCTCATCCAGCCCCAAGCTCCCAGCATGTCTCTTGCTGCAGCTCTGCAGTCAGCTGTTCGCTGACGCTGCCTCCCAGCCCCCGGCGATGACGTCAGGCCAACTGCAGTCAGGCGGTGATTGACAGTGCTGCTCGCACAGGCGCAGTCCAGGCCGACATCCAGGTCGGACTGGTGCCATCGCCGGGGACTGGGAGGCAACGCAGCGAATGGTTGACTGCAGAGCTGCGGCGAGGGACATGATGGGAGCATGGGGCTGGAGGAAGCCCCGGGTAAGTAGCACTTATTTCATTAAAAATGCCTGATAACTCCTTTAAACAACCCCCCCACACACACACACACACACACAAACCTACCTACCTGGTGATGCCTAACCCCACTCCTGCCCACCCACCATACAAACTACTTGTCTGACACCTACCCCCTCCAACTACCTGTTTGACAGTGCCTAACTGCCTGCCTCCCCCCTCCCCTGCTGCCAATCACACCACAAGAAGAAAAAACGTTCCCCTCAGGCCAGGGTCAGAATGGGGATGATTATCACACACAAAAAAACTCAGAGGGCACTGGCCTGGGCAGAGAATTGAATTTGACAGCAGTAGCAGGCAGGCAGCAAAGTGTGAGTAACTCAGTGACAAGAAGGGAGAAGAAGTACAGAAACAAAATTTATAAAAACCACCTTCTCCTCTGGCAACCTGGACCCGACCTCCTCTATCCTCCTGTCTCCTCAGTCCTACACCTCCTCCTCCTCCACAGCAGCAAGCAGCTATAGGTGGCATCTCCGACTCTCAGCCCCCAGAGTGTCCGACTCCTCCAGCCAGGACAGCCAGCCTGCCACTCATAGCCGCAGCTCCAGGCCCCCAGCCCCCCCAGCACAGAAAGCTGAAGAGTGAGACAGCTCACTCCGACGACACCTCAGGCACAGCAGCACAGGGGAGGACTGTGTCCGACTCCTCCAGCCAGCCACTCGTAGCCACAGCTCCAGGCCCCCAGCCCCCCCAGCACAGAAAGCTGAAGAGTGAGACAGCTCACTCCGATGACACCGCAGGCACAGCAGCACGTTGTGGACGGCAAAGGCTGCAGGCGGGGGCGGAGTCAAGCAGGGTCAACCCACCGGGCCGGAGAGGATCTAAGCTATTTGTGTCCTTGTGCCGCTCACATCCACCACAGGCGCAGCCACGCGCAAGGACACACCACGGCCGGCCGCCTCAGCCCCTTCTCTGATTGGATACTTCAACTTGCCGGGAAATATCGCGCGAGGTTGCGATTCCCACTGCGAACCTTTCACCTGTGGTATGTCTGCGGCCGCTGCGTATAGCAGCGGCTGGCCCTAATTACTTAAGATTCGGGCGGCCCGGGGGGCGATTGCCCCCCGTCCCCCTGGGCCAGTCCTCCCCTGAGTGCAGTGGTGGTAGCGACTGAGTCAGGAGAAGGACTATGCGGGCGGTCAGTTCAGCAGCACAGAAGGACCACGGCAACATACTGGTGGTAGTAGTAGCAGCACAGCGTCATAGTGCTGGCCAAAAAATTAAATGCACCCGGTGACCCGGGCAGTGTGAACGCAGAGTGTAGTAGCGACTGAGTCAGGAGGACAAAGCGGGCGGTCAGTTCAGCAGCAGCAGCAGCACAGTAGTAGTAGCACAGCGTCATAGTGCTGGCCAAAAAATTAAATGCACCCGGCGACCCGGGCAGTGTGAACGCAGAGTGTAGTAGCGACTGAGTCAGGAGGACAAAGCGGGCGGTCAGTTCAGCAGCAGCAGCAGCACAGTAGTAGTAGCACAGCGTCATAGTGCTGGCCAAAAAATTAAATGCACCCGGCTACCCGGGCAGTGTAAACGCAGAGTGTAGTAGCGACTGAGTCAGAAGGACAAAGCGGGCGGTCAGTTCAGCAGCAGCAGCACAGTAGTAGTAGCACAGCGTCATAGTGCTGGCCAAAAAATTAAATGCACCCGGTGACCCGGGCAGTGTGAACGCAGAGTGTAGTAGCGACTGAGTCAGGAGGACAAAGCGGGCGGTCAGTTCAGCAGCAGCAGCAGCACAGTAGTAGTAGCACAGCGTCATAGTGCTGGCAAAAAAATTAAATGCACCCGGCGACCCGGGCAGTGTGAACGCAGAGTGTAGTAGCGACTGAGTCAGGAGGACAAAGCGGGCGGTCAGTTCAGCAGCAGCAGCACAGTAGTAGTAGCACAGCGTCATAGTGCTGGCCAAAAAATTAAATGCACCCGGCGACCCGGGCAGTGTGAACGCAGAGTGTAGTAGCGACTGAGTCAGGAGGACAAAGCGGGCGGTCAGTTCAGCAGCAGCAGCACAGTAGTAGTAGCACAGCGTCATAGTGCTGGCCAAAAAATTAAATGCACCCGGTGACCCGGGCAGTGTGAACGCAGAGTGTAGTAGCGACTGAGTCAGGAGGACAAAGCGGGCGGTCAGTTCAGCAGCAGCAGCAGCACAGTAGTAGTAGCACAGCGTCATAGTGCTGGCCAAAAAATTAAATGCACCCGGTGACCCGGGCAGTGTGAACGCAGAGTGTAGTAGCGACTGAGTCAGGAGGACAAAGCGGGCGGTCAGTTCAGCAGCTCAGAAGGAGGACCATGGCAACTTACTGGTAGTAGTACCATAACACCAAAAAATTAACCAAGGTAGGCACTAGGCAGGTAGTAAATGTCTTTATAAAGGCAGGCATAGTTAACAACAGCACATGCAGCAGCCACTTCATGTCCCCCTGTGTCCGACAATAGGGGCCAGAAACTCACCTTCCACCCAAGCCTGGTTGATTTTCAGGAAGGTGAGTTTGTCCACAGAGGCGTGGGAGAGCCGAGAGCGCTTCTCTGTGACCACGCCACCGGCCGCACTAAAGCATCTCTCTGAGAGGACACTGGAAGGAGGGCAGGATAGGAGTTCCAGGGCGTACTGGGAAAGCTCGCTCCAGATGTCCAGTCTCTTGACCCAGTACTCCAAGGGGTCCACGGGGCTGTCGGTGTCATTGAGCCCGCTGGATGACCCCATATAGTCAGACACCATGGTGGTCAGTCGTTGCTTGTGCTGGTTGGTGGTGGATGCTGTGGCGGGCACCTCTGTTCTGGGCTGCTGCACTGCATACAGGCTCTTGCTTAGGCTCTTCAGGTCTCCGGGGCGCCAGTTGCTTCTGCTGCTGCTGGTGGTTGTTGTTGTGCTGCTAGTGGCAATGGCAGGCACCTCTTGCTGGCTTGGCAGAGCAGTTACAGTGAGGGTGGAAGGCTGGGGGAATGCTTCCAGTAGTCTGCGCACAAGGGCCTCCTTCAACTCCCTTGTGCGTTGCTCGGTGGTGGATGGCGTCATTAAGTCTCCCAGCTTCCCCTTCAGACGGGGATCAAGCATCAAGGTAATCCAGATGTCCTCCCTTGAACGCATCTGGATCACCCGGGGGTCCCTGCGAAGGCAGCGCAACATGTGCACAGCCATGGGAAACAAGTGGGCCCTGCCAGCAAGATCTCCCTCGTCCTCGCCATTGTCCCATAACGCATGCCTGTCCTCTTCCTGTGCCATGTCGTTGTCCTCCTCAAACCGCCATCCACGTACAACGCCTGCTGCACTCTGCTCCTCCTCCTCATTCAGGTTAGGGACCTCCAACTCTTCCACTACCTGCTGTGAGCCCTCCTCTGAGCTGGACTGTGCTGCCATCTGCTCCTGTTCTTCCAACTGCCTCAGGGCTTCATCCCCACGCTCAATTAAATTGTCCATTGCCTGCTCCAGTAGACAAACCAAGGGCACCCACTGGCACACAGAGGCCCGCTCCTCACTGACCATCTTGGTTGCCTCCAGGAAGGGACTCAGCACCAGGCATACTTGCTGCATCAGTGTCCACTGAGTGGCAGTAATCATGGGGACTTGCTGGTTGCTGGGGACACTTGGGTCTAGCATGTAGGCCCTAAGAGCCAGCCTGTGCTGACACAGCCGCTGCAACATGGCCAGAGTCGAATTCCAGCGAACTGGCATGTCGATGATCATCCGGTGTTGTGGCCTTCCATACTGCTGCTGTAAGGTGGACAAGAGTGCAGAGGCAGTGGCTGACAGGCGGAAAAAGCGTACCACCGCCCGGGCATCCTGCAGCAGCTCGCTCATCCCCTGGTAGGTGCGCAAGAAGCGCTGCACCACAAGATTGAGCACGTGGGCCAAGCAGGGGATGTGCTGGAGGTTTCCCTGCTGCACTGCTGCCACCAGGTTGGCCCCGTTATCGGCTGCCACATACCCCACTTCCAGGCCTCTGGGGGTCAGCCACCTCCGCTCCTGCTTCCTGAGGGCGGCCAGGACGTTGGTGGCCGTAAGCCTCTCCTTCCCCAGGGTCACCAATTTTAAAAGGGCTTGGCAGTGCCGAGGCTTGGCGCTGCTGCTGCCGAGGCGGGCTTGCTTTCCGGGTGCTGAGGGAGTGTCGTGACAGGACCCTTCTGCATCCCCCCTGATCCCGCGTGGTGGCACCACTAGCTGGGCTGATGCGCTCTTGTCCTCCCTCCCTTCCATCAGTGTCACCCAGTGGGCCGTAAAGGACAGGTAGCGACCTGTCCCAAATCTGCTACTCCACGAGTCCATGGTCACGTGGACCCGCTTGCCCACAGAGTAGTCCAGGGAACGGGCCACGTTTTCCACCGCAAACTTGTGGAGTGCTGGGATCGCGCTCCTGCTGAAATAGTGGCGACTGGGGACTTGCCACTCGGGGATGCCAAATTGGAGCAGCGTCCGCATGGCGCTCCCCTCCTGCACCAGGGAGTAGGGAAGCAGCTGTGATGCCATGGCCCGGGCCAGCAAGCCATTTAGTTTGCGGATCCGCCTGTGGCTTGGAGGCAGAGGCTTGGTCAGACCCTGAAAGGTGTCGCTCAGCAGGGTCTGACGACGCTGGGATGCAGGGGAGACAGAGGAGAGAGACGAACACTGGCTGCCAGCCTCAATGTCTGTGTCCTGAGCAGCCGAGGTGGAAGAGCGCTTGCGTGCTACTACTGCTGCTGCTGTGGGGGATTCACGACCCTGAGGGAGGGAGGATGCTGCTGCGCTGGTGGGCCTTCTGCTCTCAGGAACCCCTGCCAGCAGTGCCTGCTTCCTCTTAAAGTCCGCATACTCGCGGCAGTGGCGGCTTCTCAGGTGGCCCTGGAGGGATGAGGTACCCATCTTGCTCAGACTTTTCCCACGGCTCAATCTTTTGCTGCATAACCTGCACACCGCATACCTTTTGTCATCAGTACATTCCTCAAAGCAATCCCACACTGGTGACTTTAATTTACTGCGGCCCCAACTAGCAGAGGGTGCAGCGGAGCAATGTGTGGTAGTAGTTGCCGGGGGTTGCATGGTGGTGGTGCCGGCTGAAGCAGTGTCCTGTCTACTTCCTCCACGCCCACTGCTGCCGATGCCCCTGCCCCTGCCTGACATATGGCGATATCCTTGCCTAGGCCGAGGTGACTCGTCATCCTGCTCTGACCATTCTTCCACGGACTCAGCAGGCTGCACATAGTTAGGGTCCACAACGTCATCATCAGCAGCATCATCATAATCCAGCTCTTCCTCTGACTCCCCCGCCTCCTCTTCTGTCCCTACATCCCCAGACACAGACCCCTCTTCTTCATCACCAGAACTCAACAACGCTTGTGATTGTGGCCCGATCTCAATCTCTGCCACATCAGTCCCCAGTAAGTCCTGTGCTTCTTGCATCAGCAGGTTCCCAGATGCCGGACTGAGGGACAGAACGCTGTCATCCTGGGAGGGCTGCTGACCAGTGGGTGCTGGGGTGGATGTCACAACAAGCGTGGGATGTTGGCTGCTGCTGCTACTGCTTGGAGTGGTGCTCACAGAAGAGGTCTGGGAGGAAGTCATGATGTCCATGAGTACGTCAGGTTCCATTTGCTCAACCACCACACGGGGACCAGAAACTTTAAAATATTTGGACAATGGCGTCCGCTGACTCGGCCCAGGCTTTGCTGCCTCCTTTTCTGCTGCATCACGACCACGTACAGCTGGGCGTCCTCTCCCTGGACGTGGAGCAGTCCCAGAAGTGGCTGAGGCAATTGAACTCCCTTTCCTCTCACCCCGCGAAACCCTGCCAGACATGTTGCTAGTAATGAATCACTGGATGCAGTGGGCACAGTACAAGGTCACTGAAGGATGCAGTGGGCACAGCACAAGGTCACTGAATGATGCAGTGGCCACAGTACAAGGTCACTGAAGGATGCAGTGGGCACAGCAGTGGGCACTGGATATACAACTAGGTCACTGAAGGATGCAGTGGCCACAGTACAAGGTCACTGAAGGATGCAGTGGGCACAGCAGTGGGCACTGGATATACAACTAGGTCACTGAAGGATGCAGTGGGCACAGTACAAGGTCACTGAAGGATGCAGTGGGCACAGTACAAGGTCACTGAAGGATGCAGTGGACACAGTACAAGGTCACTGAAGAATGCAGTGGGCACAGCAGTGGGCACTGGATATACAACTAGGTCACTGAAGGATGCAGTGGGCACAGTACAAGGTCACTGAAGGATGCAGTGGGCACAGCAGTGGGCACTGGATATACAACTAGGTCACTGAAGGATGCAGTGGCCACAGTACAAGGTCACTGAAGGATGCAGTGGGCACAGCAGTGGGCACTGGATATACAACTAGGTCACTGAAGGATGCAGTGGGCACACAAGGATGTCACACTGTGTAATGAGATGCTCATATGCCAGCGAGCGAGCGAGCAGTGGGCACTGGGCACGGCACAAGGTCACTGACAGAATGAATGAACAGCGCTGGCAGAGAGTGGCGGCGCTGGCGGTGTGACTGGCTGCCTGCAAATAGTACAAGTGTATAACTGTCACTGGAATATACAAGTGAACACTGCAGCTGCACTAACCTGCCTGCCTGCACTCTACACACAGATAATCCCCACTCCCACTACACTGCAGCACTGAACCTGCCTGCACAGCACTACACACAGTTAAATAATCACTAGACTCCCACACTCCCACTACACTACACTGACTACAACTAACTACAGCAATCACTCACTGACTAGCTAACTGTGTACAGTATAAGAGCAGTGTTAGCAAAAAAAACGCTTTGTTTTTAACACAATAAATGCACTTGCTCAAACAACAATGGCCTGGAGATAATCCTCTCAGCACCACAGTCTAGTAGCAAGGACAGAGCTTTTCCATCATGGCCGCCGCTTTATATTCAGGAGGGGAGGGCATAGCTCCCCTCCTGTGATTGGTTGCTAGGGCCTGGCTGGGGCACTCTGATTGGCCTGCAATGTGTCACTTCCGCATAGTTTGACGCATTTCCGCAAACCACGACTTCAGCCCCGGGTTTCACGAGCGTGAATGCGGATTTCTGTCCGCATTCACGCGAAGCCGAAGTAGATTTTCGTGGTTGAAAATCTATTCACGGATTTTCGTGTCCGAGGTGGAATGCGTCAAAATGGTCGTGAATCCACGCGTAAGCGTGATCACGACCTGGCGGTGAGCACCACTGTTGGTGAGCTTAAACGCGTTAAAGCGTAACCAAGAGCCCCTGTCACTGTTTTCCTGTTGTGTGCTGCAGCACCCTCTGTTCATCTTCACTACCGTGTAGACATATGGTGTGCGTATTGCGAGTTTGCAAGTTAGGCCTAAAATACATTAGTGGATTGCATGAACAGAATTTTGCATAATTTGCTAAATTTACGCAAAGCTATTATTATTATTGATTTATAAAGCGCCAACATATTCCGTGGCGTAAGAAACTAACATGGGGTACATAATAATACAGACAAATGGAATACACCAATATACCAATTACATAATTAGTGACAAAATACAGAATTGATACAAAATACAGAATTAGTAATTACAGTGACAAATGTAACATGATAAAAAAAAAATGTATAATGAATTCCAAGACACCAAAGGGCGAGAGAGCCCTGCCCTTGCGAGCTTACAATCTAAATTACAATCTTACTACTTACAATCTATTACTATTATTATATACTGTACATGAAATGAAGTTAAAGAGGAACTCCAGTGAAAATAATGTAATGAAAAAAGTGCTTCATTTTTTACAATAATTATGTATAAATGATTTAGTCAGTGTTTGCCCATTGTAAAATATTTCAAATCCCTGATTTACATTCTAACATTTATCACATGGTGACATTTTACTGCTGGCAGGTGATGTCACTGGAAGGAGATGCTGCTGGCAAATGTATAATTAATTCCAAGACAACAAAGGGCGAGAGAGCCGTGCCCTTGCGAGCTTACAATTTAAATTACAATCTTACTACTTACAGGCTATTACTATTATTATATACAGTACATGAAATCAAGTTAAAGAGGAACTCCAGTGAAAATAATGTAATGAAAAAAGTGCTTCATTTTTACAATAATTATGTATAAATGATTTAGTCAGTGTTTGCCCATTGTAAAATCTTTACACTCTGACATTTATCACATGGTGTCATTTTTACTGCTGGCAGGTAATTTCAGTGGAAGGAGATGCTGCTCGCTTTTTTTTGGCAGTTGGAAACAGCTGTAAACCACTATTTCCCATAATGCTATGAGGTTCACAGACAGGAAACTGCCAGGACCATGGTCCTGGCATCACACTGTGGGAGGGATTTCACCACAATATTAGCCATACAGACCCCCTTTAAGGATCGGTTTGAGAAAATGAATATATTTCTCATGGGAAAGGGGGTATCAGCTACTGATTGGGATGAAGTTCAATTATTGGTTACGGTTTCTTTTTAACCTACAACATTGTATTTGCACTCAAATAAATTGTGAAAATTATGCAACAAATTAACAAAATCAAATGACCCATTTTGATAACCAGTAACCAAATCCAATGAGGTGGTGAAAACAATAATTTGGCGTTGTATAGAGAGGAGTATTTTGGCGGTTTCTTTATCGATCGTATTTCTCGAAAGCGTTACTATAATTCACATGGATTGTTGTAATGCTGTCTGCCGGTGTACATTCCATGAAAAGCTCCATTAAGGTTATGATTCAGTGTTATAAATAGCCGCGTATGGCAGGAACGCTGGAATTCTCAGGAGCAAGGTGCAGGTTATTTCTGTATCCCGGGAGGCTGAGCTACAGATAGGTTTCTACTCTTCAACGTTCTGCATTGTATGAAAAAAAGGGAGAAGGGTTAAAAAGAAAATAATATGAAAAAATGGAGCAGACTGTCATTAGTAGGGATGATCAATGAGATAGAAATATGTCTATGTTAATGAAAATTTATGTAAATATTTATGCATATATATGCTTGAAAATGGACCAATCAGTTTAAACCTGGGTGGGATTCGATTGGTCCATTTTCAAGCTGCATATATTTGCATAAAGACAGGGGCGTAACTAGAAATCACGGGGCCCCCCTGCAAAACTTTGGATTGGGGCCCCTTCTCTCCATGCCCAGTCTCCTCAAGTAGCACTACAAGACAAAGCAGTTGGGGAGGGATCGAACAGGCTGTACACAAGACCCTTCTGAACACTGAATAGGGACTGTCTACAAATCTTTGTCTGCAAAACATTGTATGAATCATTATCAGTGGCTGAGCAGATACAGTCATCAGAACAACTGAGCAAAGAGCAGAACGTTTTTTTTCTCTCCTGACCCTTAGTTGTCAGTCTCTCAGGACTGCTCCCCCCCCCCACCCCCCCTGTGACTTCTAGGCCCCCTGCAGCTGCATCCCTCGCAAGGTCTACTGTTACGCCCTTGCATAAAGATTTACTTACATTTTCATAAACTTGGAAATATTTGCATCTCATTGATTATTCCTTAGTCATTAGCAATAGTCAATAAGGGCTGGGACCCACTACGGCGTTTCTTGGCAGCGTTTTTGGATTGCTGACAATTGCCGGCAATTCCAAAAAATGCCTTGTCAATGTATTTAAATGGTTCTGAACCCATTAGTGCGATTGGGGTGAGGGATAATCGCAGTCGCAGGACATGCAGCATTTTGGGCGCTCAATGCTACGTATAGAAGCGCTGCAAAATGGCTTTTGAAAATTGATTTTGCAGTGACGTTGGGGCATAGTGCTTTGAATTGAAAAGTTAATTATACAGTACTTATGTGGTGTCCCAATGTCCGTCTTCTGTTCGTAGCTCCGCCCTCTAGCAGAAGAGGTCACAGGTGTGCTTCTCTGATTGGCGCTAGAGAAGCACCTATGACCTGTTCCATTAGGGGGCGGGGCTACGGACAGAAGCCAGACATTGGGACACCTGGTAGGTATAATAAAGTTTATTTTTTTTTTAAAGCGAAACTTTAATCAGAAGCACTGTAATGTACAGCACTTCAAAATGGAGCGAAAGATGATCGCAATCACCCTGGGAATAGCTGCACACAGCCTATTTTACAGAGCCACAATAATCCAACATGCATAAAGACTGTTTCAGATTGGTTTTGGTCCTTTGTGGAACTCACAATGCATCACTGCTGAATATGCAAATCACCCTTTATTGTCCGTGTAAACTAACAACACCTCCAGAACCGCTGGATTGCAATGATGTGTCAGCTTGTTAATTGTACAGAGCCACACTAATCAATCATGGATACATACTGTTTCGGATTGGTTGATCAGTGACTTGAAACACCCAGAGTTACAGATTACCCAGCAAGCTCATGGGGAACCAAAACTCCTAGGAGTGTGTAAGGGGGCTACAAAGGACCAAAAAGCCCTCTTACTAAAATGTTATGCAAAACAGAGCTTTGCCTTCATGCGATTATTTACAGTGGAGTGAGCATATGATGTCTCCCACGAGGCAGCACTGTCGAAAATGCAAATCATCCTTTGTTGTCCCTGTAAGCTAGCCACACCCCCAGAGCAAGGTGACACATGATTGCATTTCAGTGGTTCTGAAGGTGTGGCTAGCTTACAGGGACAACAAAGGATGATTTGCATATTCAGCAGTGATGCCTCGTGGGAGATATCAAATGCTCACTTCAATCTGAATCATTGCAAATACTTTCTGTTTTGAGAAGGCAATCTTTTGCTTTACAAAGATACTGCGGAATCAAAACAACTTCCCCACCAAAGAATGCACCATCAACAACACAGTATCTAACGGGAGCGTCGCTGTCACATTTCATGGCATGAATGTGCCTTTGTCGCAGCTACATGTGCAGGGACCACCATTGCTCATGCAGGCTTTAAACGCTGTATTAAATATTGGCACCTCTATATATAACTTTCCATATGTCGCAGAACATGCAGCCGTTTTCTTTTTAAACGTGTGAATAAAATCTTGGAGCCGGCACTGAATTCTCACATTCATTTCACAGCTGCAAATTTACATTCTCACGTATATAATTTACTGTCGGAGGAGAAAAAAAAAACCTCAATATTTGGGGGGAGTGATTATCACCTCTCGGTAGCAGGAGAGGACCTTGGTGGAAGAGACATTCACCATCCCACCGATTTTTACTCACTTACTACTATACTGTAGCCCTATATAAAAACAAAAAGTGTCACTTGCCTGGGGCTTCTAACGGCCCTAAATAGGGATGCTCACCGCATTCCGTGGAATTCCGTTTTCCGCAATTCCGCCCGGAATTTGGTGGTTCCGTTCCGTCGCATCGGAACAGAATTGCTATAGAGATATAGCGGAAATTCCGCGGAGCGATGCGTAATTCCGGCGGAATGTGGATTTTTGTAAGCCAATCACAAGGAAGCACCTAGAAGAAGCTTAAATTGAAAACAACTGGATTTCTTTATGAAAATAGGAATTTCTGCACGAATCAGAGGCTTACAGAAACCACCTAAACGGATTTCTGCATGAAAATCAGAATTATTTCAGCACCAATTACAGTCTTAAAAAAAACCAATCAATCCTATGTTAGCAACCAGCTCCCTAGTTATCTCACCTATCCCAACTGGGCACTATACTAGCTATACTGGGGCACTATACTAGCCATACTGGGCACTATACTAGCCATACTGGGCACTATACTAGCTATACTGGGGCACTATACTAGCCATACTGGGCACTATACTAGCTATACTGGGCACTATACTAGCTATACTGGGGCACTATACTAGCCATACTGGGCACTATACTAGCCATTCTGGGCACTATACTAGCTATACTGGGGCACTATACTAGCCATACTGGGCACTATACTAGCCATACTGGGCACTATACTAGCCATACTGGGGCACTATACTAGCCATACTGGGCACTATACTAGCCATACTGGGGCACTATACTAGCCATACTGGGGCACTATACTAGCTATACTGGGCACTATACTAGCCATACTGGGGCACTATACTAGCCATACTGGGGCACTATACTAGCTATACTGGGGCACTATACTAGCCATACTTGGCACTATACTAGCCATACTGGGGCACTATACTAGCCATACTGGGCACTATACTAGCCATGCTGGGCACTATACTAGCCATACTGGGCACTATGCTAGCTATACTGGGGCACTATACTAGCCATACTGGGCACTATACTAGCCATACTGGGCACTATACTAGCCATACTGGGCACTATACTAGCTATACTGGGGCACTATACTAGCCATGCTGGGCACTATACTAGCCATACTGGGCACTATACTAGCCATGCTGGGCACTATACTAGCCATACTGGGCACTATACTAGCTATACTGGGCACTATACTAGCCATGCTGGGCACTATACTAGCCATGTTGGGGCACTATACTAGCCATGCTGGGCACTATACTAGCCATACTGGGCACTATACTAGCTATACTGGGCACTATACTAGCTATACTGGGGCACTATACTAGCCATACTGGGCACTATACTAGCCATACTGGGCACTATACTAGCTATACTGGTGCACAATACTAGCCATACTGGGCACTATACTAGCCATACTGGGCACTACACTAGCCATACTGGGGCACTATACTAGCCATACTGGGCACTATACTAGCCATACTGGGGCACTATACTAGCCATACTGGGGCACTATACTAGCCATACTGGGGCACTATACTAGCTATACTGGGCACTATACTAGCCATACTGGGGCACTATACTAGCCATACTGGGCACTCTACTAGCCATACTGGGTACTATACTAGCTATACTGGAGCACTATACTGGCTATACTGGGGCACTATACTAGCTATACTGGGGCACTATACTAGCCATACTGGGCACTATACTAGCCATACTGGGCACTATACTAGCTATGCTGGGCACTATACTAGCCATACTGGGGCACTATACTAGCCATGCTGGGCACTATACTAGCCATACTGGGGAACTATACTAGCTATACTGGGGCACTATACTAGCTATACTGGGGCACTATACTAGCCATACTGGGCACTATACTAGCCATACTGGGGCACTATACTAGCTATGCTGGGCACTATACTAGCCATACTGGGCACTATACTAGCCATACTGGGCACTATACTAGCCATACTGGGCACTATAATAGCCATACTGGGCACTATACTAGCTATACTGGGGCACTATACTAGCCATACTGGGCACTATACTAGCCATACTGGGCACTATACTAGCCATACTGGGGCACTATACTAGCCATACTGGGCACTATACTAGCTATGCTGGGCACTATACTAGCCATACTGGGGCACTATACTAGCCATGCTGGGCACTATACTAGCCATACTGGGGAACTATACTAGCTATACTGGGGCACTATACTAGCTATACTGGGGCACTATACTAGCCATACTGGGCACTATACTAGCCATACTGGGGCACTATACTAGCTATGCTGGGCACTATACTAGCCATACTGGGCACTATACTAGCCATACTGGGCACTATACTAGCCATACTGGGCACTATACTAGCTATGCTGGGCACTATACTAGCTATACTGTGGCAACTATGCTAGCTATGCTGCCCCCACCCACCCCCCCCAACAACCCGCTGTGCACGACACTGTTCACTAGGACGCGCACCTTCCCCCCTACCCCCCATGCCCCCACCACCCCGGTGGTCCCTGGAAAAAATTTGGTCAGAAAGTGGTCCCCGGCCCGGAAAAAAAAACAGGTGGAAAAATATAGATATATTTTAAACCTGGTGCATCCATGGTGGATGATGCCCCCTTTGTACCTCATGCCCTCTTGTGCCTCTGTCCTCCTTGTGTCCTCCTCTTTGCCCCTTTGCGTTCCCCTTGAGTCCTCCTCTATGCCCCTTTGTGTCCCCCTGTGTCCTCCGTTTGCCCCCTGTGTCCTCCTGTGTCCTCCGTTTGCCCCCTGTGTCCTCCTCTGCATGGGCACAGTACAGGGTGACCCTGACATTGCAGCGTGTTGGAGGTTGTTGGGGTTATGTGCAAAATTCATTACGAACTTGCTGGAAATTCCACATGACGATTTTGCATCGTACTTGCAAAATTGTGATGCAAAATTAGGATTGTGTGAATTCTGAGCTTCACCCTAGTGACAGGTCCTCTTTGGAAACAAAAGACCAGAATGTGCTATTAAAAGCATCAGAATCTAAATGGCAATTTTTTTTTCCTGACCTCTGACCTGTTAACCTTTGAACAAATTGGACATAACAATCAAAACATGTTTCAATTACCTCTGACCTCTATGGCATGTAATAACGAAACCCATTGCACATGTCAGATCGATTATGAGTGTCTGTCAGGTAGCTGGAAAAAATAGCGGCTGAGTGCACTGGGTCCTTGGAAGGGAACCTATCAACACTACAGAGCTTATTGAACAAGGCAGAGGCAAGAAGCATGCAAATGTGAGAGTGCAGCAGCTCTCCACCACCCACCCTGTCCTGCATGCTCCAGAACTTCCCAGACTCTGTAGGAATGAAGCAACAGATTATCAGCATAGAGGTCTATCTGTGTCGAGATGAACAAACAATCAGCGTGTGATCTTCCTGCTACAAGAAACCACAGTTGCTCACTAGTCACTTGAGGAACTTGAGGAAAGAGGAACTCCAGTGAACATAATGTAATAAAAAAAATGCTTCATTTTTACAATAATGATGTAGAAATGATTTAGCCAGTGTTTTCCCATTGTAAAATCTTTCCCCTCCCTGATTTACATCCTGACATTTATCATATGGTGACATTTTTACTGCTGGCAGGTGATGTCACGGGAAGGAGATGCTGCTTGCTTTTTTGACAGCTGCACACAATGCAACAAGGTTCACAGACAGAAAACTGCCAGAACCATGGTGCTCATAGTGTCCTGTAGGAGGGGTTTCACCACAATATCAGCCATACAGAGCCATACAGAGCCCCCTGATGATTTGTGAAAAGGAATACATTTCTCATGTAAAACGGGATATCAGCTACTGATTGGGATGAAGTTCAATTCTTGGTCATGGTTTCTCTTTGAAGGATACCTCAGTCCTCAGGGGGGGGGGGGGGGGGGGGCTGGTGAGCATATCTCCTTCCTCCCCCTCCGTTAAAGTGAACCTCCGGACTGAAAATCTACTCAGCAGAACTGAAAAGGCTTGGTGTTTCTTTAACAGTTTCACAGCATTAGAACTTTGTTTTTCTTACCAAAGCCTCATTTTTAGCTGAATTTTTAGCTAAGCTCCGCCCCATCAAAGAAATCTGCCCAGGCGTTTTTTCCCCTGATGCTGTGCAAAGCATGATGGGATTTCTGATGTGGTTGTTCTCGTTGCCTAGCAACTGGGAGAGGTGCTCAGGACACAGGACAGTTGGAACTGTGTCTCATGCTCCCTGTCACCTCCTTTCAACCAAAAAATGGCTGCCATCATGAAATCAATTTCAAACATTTGCCTGTTCATTGTGGGTAAGAGATTATATTACTTATCTATTTTAATTAACATAACTAATGTAACTTAATGACAGTATGTTTGTTTAGGCTGGAGTACCTCTTTAAGGCCTATTGTCCCCCTGAACCTACTTCAGGGTGGGGAGGGTCAGTGCGCACAGTGATCGTTGCCAGTGTAGCTTCCTACACCGGCGGCTCTGAACTTCTGACAGGTCTTCTGGGTCCCGATCACATGATAGGACTTAGGGATCCAGGAGACCGTGTCAGAATTACAGTGCCACCCGGTGGTGGAACAGAAAGTTGCTAGTGCCCCTGCTCAGGATTGCGATAAGTAAATAGCTGGATTGCCGGGACACTGGAGGCCGGGGAAGCCTTGTTAGAATTCAGAGGCTTCCCTCTCCTTAGTTAAGTACCCCGCAGAGGGTTTTTTTCATTACAGATTTTCTTTAATAAGGGCTTTTTTGGTTTATTTAACCTCCTGGGGACCAGCAACCTAACCCCCCCTTAAGGACCAGAGAATTTTCACATGTGGCGTGGTGGGGGGAGTGCGTTTAGATAGCCAGGCAGAGGTATTCCCAGTATAGATAGCTAGGCATGGGTGTCCCCAGTATAGATAGGTGTCCCCCGTATAGCCAGCAGCCATTACTCACTCCCAAGCTCCAGCGATGAGCAGCTTTACCCCCCTCCCCTATGCCCGGCATCTCTGCTCGCACTGCCACTACCGGGGGGCACATTTGTTACCTATACTGGGGCAGGCACAATCCGGAGGGGCACTTTGGAATTTCTGCCTCTAGTTCCAGCCCTAAGTATGTCACTTTTCTTTCTCAGTTCAGAGGTACTTTAAAGTGGACCTGAACTCTTGCACAGGACAGAAGGAAAACTGAGAAATGCACCCTGTATGTATTTAGAGAGTTTAGCCTGTCTAATTCCCCCTCACCTGTGTCTAATCACTAGTTGTAATTTAATCCCTTAGCCGTGTCAGCTGACTGCCTTGGCAGAGAGCACATTTGTAAGCACAGGATGTTAACACTGCAGATTTTTTGCAGGATTTGTACCAACTGTAACAAAGAAATGTTTTTTTCTTTACAGGCTATTATGCTGTTGCTTATCTTTTAGAGCAGAGATGAGGTTCTCAGTTCAGTTGTGCTTTAGGAATAAGTTAAACATTCTGATTCCTAATCTTTTTAACTAAAGTTTTGATGTATTTCCAAAAATGGAAAATATTTAGTAAAAAAGAAATGTGGGATAAGGTGGCCGGTCCCAGCTTACATCACTGGCAGAAGTTATTATAGTTTCAGAAAAGGAATGATTTATAATTTGGGTAATACGCCATCTTGAGATGCATGTGTACGACTGTATATACTCAAATACAAATCAACGTCGTTTCTAAGTCGACTCCAATATTCAGCCCTCTTAAGCTGGAATTTTTTATTCACTCAAGTATAAGTCTACCCAGCAAAGTTAATGGCTGCACTTAGGGATCAGGAGGGGATAATGACTGGACTGCATACAGTATTGCAGCCAATGACCCCTCCTGTCCCTTAAAGGGAAGGTTCAGGGAGGGTGGGTAAAAAATCAAAATCAATTTCCACTTACCTGAGGCTTCCTCCAGCCCGTGGCAGGCAGGAGGTGCCCTCGCCGCCGCTCCGCAGGCTCCCGGTGGTCTCCGGTGGCGCGCCCGACCTGGCCAGGCCACCGGGAGCCTGCGGAGCGGCGGCGAGGGCACCTCCTGCCTGCCACGGGCTGGAGGAAGCCCCAGGTAAGTGGACATTGATTTTGATTTTTTACCCACCCTCCCTGAACCTTCCCTTTAAAGAGAAATTGTGACCAAGAACTGAACTTCATCCCAATAAGTAGCTGATACCCCCTTTTACATGAGAAATATATTCCTTTTCACAAACAGATCATCAGGAGGCTCTGTATGGCTGATATTGTGGTGAAACCCCTCCCACAAGAAACTCTGAGGACCATGGTCCTGGCAGTTTCCTGTCTGTGAACTTTGTTGCATTGTGGGAAATAGCTGTTTACAGCTGTTTCCAACTGCCAAAAAGGCAAGCAGCAGCTACATCACCTGCCAGCAGTAAAAATGTCACCATGTGATAAATGTCAGAATGTAAATCAGGTATTTAAAAGATTTTACAATGGGCAAACACTGACTAAATCATTCACCTGTATTTACTCGCATATAATCCAACCCATGTATAAGCCGAGGTACCCACTTTTCCCTCAGAAACAAGAAAAAAGTGATTGACTCACGTATAAGCCCCCATCCACAGTAGCCAGATGTGCCCCCAGTGCAAGTCAGCCTCCCTCCCCATAGCCAGATGTGCCCCAAGGATGATGCAGCTGTTTCTCAAGGCTCCACTAGATGGCGTCATATATGTGAGACACAGTGATTGCCACTCAGGAAGAATCCCCAATCATTGCACCACTGACACATTGCTTCCATGCTCTGTTCCTCAAGCCAGGGGACACATGTAGTCCTGAGCAGCACACTCTGCACACCATGTTGCAGGGGATGGGGGGCACGGACACAGGGAGCCAGTAACAAAACCTGCTCCACCAGTTTTGTTCCACTGACTCACACATAAGCCGAGGGGTTAACTTTTCAGCACATTTCTTGTGCTGAAAATTAGGCGTATACGCAAGTATATACAGTATACATAATTATTGTAAAAATGAAGCACTTTTTTATTACATTATGTTCACTGGAGTTCCTAAAGGACTTACGAGGCCAACTACGTGAAAAAAGTTAATTACCTGCCTCTAAGTTTCAGGCATGGAGGACACCGTCCGCGCCCTCCGTGCAGCGCCGCCGGGTCCCCCGCTCATTATCCCCCCCGGGCCGGCTCCCGACCCCACAGCCCGGGTCGGGCTCTCCTTCCCCTCCAAAGATGGCCGCTTCCTCTGGCCGCGGCTGCGCAGTCCGCCTGGCCGCGAATGCGGCTGCGCAGCTCTAGGGCCAACTCCTCCGATCCACGCTACGTAGCGTGGAATGGAGGGGTTGGCCCTAGAGCTGCGCAGCCGCATTCGCGGCCAGGCGGACTGCGCAGCCGCGGCCAGAGGAAGCTGCCATCTTTGGAGGGGAAGGAGAGCCCGACCCGGGCCTGGGGTCGGGAGCCGGCCCGGGGGGGATAATGAGCGGGGGACCCGGCGGCGCTGCACGGAGGGCGCGGACGGTGTCCTCCGTGCCTGAAACTTAGAGGCAGGTAATTAACTTTTTTTACGTAGTTGGCCTCGTAAGTCCTTTAAGTGCAGCCAGTACCTCCTCCAGGCCCCCAAGTGCTGCAGTTATTCAAAACCTTTTATGCAGCCCAGTATTTCTCCTCTGCTCCTTTCCTTGCTAATTGTTGTGGCCACAAGCCAGGACTTTCAGACTTATGTGTTTTGGCATTTCCTTTCCTCAAAGTATAACTTACCACAGGGTAAATTGCTGCAGATGGGAATGTCACTATTAGTACACACATTACTAAGTGTGCTCAGTGTTGCCTGTGACTCGTGTATAAGTCGACTCCTATACTTTTATGAAGTGAATCAGACCTAAATATCTAGACTTATACTCGAGTATATACAGTGTATATAAAAATTGCCAGAGTTCATCTTACAGTCTGGAGACTTGAGCGACGTCGGTAGACATTAGTATTTTCTACCTGTTACGAGAGTGTTTTGCAGACAAAATGGGAACAAAGTGGGAGGTTGCCCACAATACGTTTGTGGAGCAGTTTCGCTAAATTCATTACATAAATATGAATGAATGAATGAATGTCTTGTGAGCTGAAGATGGTTAAATGGCATGAGCCTGCAGTACAGAACCTTGATTAAAGCTCCGTCCTCATTTTATCGATACACGGTGTTCTTTTTTAAAGACATCTCCATACGCAAGCGGGACGCAGATGCCGAGGAGGAGGAGAGGAGGGATGGGCAGAGTGCATGTTGTATTGAGATTCTCTAATGGTAACACTGTTACTTTGATGTCGGAAGCGTCAGGTTAAATTGATAAATATACAGTAGATTTCTGTCTGCTTCCATGATTGACCTTCCCTCCCTCCCTTATTCACATTCTTAGCTCTGTGTGAGCACCTTAGCTTCTGAACAGGGTTAATAAAGTAATAAACTGAGGTTATAGTGCAGCATGTGATACAATCTAACAACAACTGATCTGAATACACGAAGAGGAACTGATCTGACTACGTGAGGAGGAAGCCTCAAAAACACATGGGAAACAATGATAGCCAGTGTAGCGTATAAGGTATAGAAGGGAATGTCAGCCATAAAATCAAATTCCATTTATCCACTGCTCTGTGTTTATTAAGCAGTCTACAACCTGAACCTGCACTGCAACCATTCCAATATAATTATAAATGTTTCTGCTGTAATAAATCTTATCTCAGTCAGCCTGGCTCTATTTGGTACATTGCCGGGGAAAGGGAAGCTTGTTTTCTCTACTCCCACATTCCTGCTCCTCACTGATTGGCTGAGGGCAGTTCAGTGTGACGGCAGGCTCAGAAGGGAAAAACACTTCACCCCTCTGCAGAAGCTGCTGAAATACAATCTATGCTGTGCTCACATGTGTTTACAAAGCAATCTAGATACGACAGTGCAGTTTCTAGGAGAGGAAAAAAAGAGTAAGGGAGAGAATTACATCAGGATTGGCTTCAGTCAGAGGCAGTAAAGATGGAAAATGCCTGGAAAAGTTTTCTCTTTACTTACTATATAAAATTCACTGAAATCAAAACATAGACAGTGCAACACATATGTTATGTAAGTAGAACGAGAATTTATCTACTTATATATGTGGTCTGTTTTTTTTTTACCTAGGATAGTATGGCTGTCTCTGCTGCTTTAAGGGGGTTCGTCACTCTTCCTCCCAGAGCAGCAGCGCACCAGAATTCCTCCCCCCAAGGCCCTGATGCATATCAGGTGACATCGGGGCCTTAGGCTTGGTTCAAACATAAATCTGTACATTTTTGGCCAGCCCAGTCCTGTCAGTCTTGAATCAGTTTTCTATCAGTTTTACCCAACAGGATTGGAACTTTACACTTTGTATGTGTCAACACAACCATAGAGAACTGATACAAAACTGACAAGACAGGACAGGATGAAAAGGATCTAGGAAGTGAAGCAGGCAATTTGGACGCCTGCTTTTTTCCCCTTATTGCCACTAGAGCTTACTTTCAGGGTAGGGCTTATATTTCGAGCATGCTTGAAAATTCCTGCTAGGGCTTATTGTCTGGAGATGTCTTAATTTCAGGCTGCTTTCACAGTGGGACGTTACAGGCGCACATTAGAGCAGCCTGTAACGCACCCCAACTCACAGTAATGATAAATCAATGGGCTGTTCACAGTGCCCAGTGCCCACGTTGCGTTACAGTGTAACGCAGCACGTCTACATAACGTACTGCATGCAGTAATTTATACGTGGCTAAGCCGCGTTAGACAGTTTGCACATGCTCAGTAGGTTTTTTTTTTTCATTTTATGGGCGGAGAGGAGGCGGGGAGAGGCCGCTACGTAGCCAGGCACATGGCTACTTATTAGTCACTGCACTTGCAGTGTTTACATCCTGGAGCGGCCGCTGATTGGCTGGCGGGACCACGTGATGCGGAGAGCTCCGCTCACGTGGTCTCCGCAGTGCCTCCGACAGAGCAGGTGCACCAAGAGCTGCTTGTAACGCGGCTCTTGGTAGCGTCCTGCTCCAACACCACCAGGCGTTGCGTTAGGAGCACGTTATGCGACCATAATGTCCCCTAAAACGCAACGTCCCACTGTGAAACCCGCTTTAGGGAAAGAGGGTACTTCAAATGTATGTGCAAGTTAGGATTATTGGCATATCATTGCCAATCTCTACTTACCAACTTGTGTCTAGAGATGAGCGTAATGACCTAATTACGATTTCGCGAAATTTTGCGTAATTAGTGTAATTACGATTATGGTCGTAAGTACATAATCGTAATGAAGAAGGATTTCGCGAAATTTCGCGTAAGCGTAATTTTCGCGTAATTTTCGCATTACAGTCATATCATGCCGTAATTTCGCATTAAACGCTACCGTATTTTCGCGTTAAACCATAACGCTCCGTATAATGTAAAAAAGCCGCCGACTTTAAGGGTTAATAGCAAAGCCCCCTTAAATGCTAAGAGCCTCAAATTTGGAGAATATATTAAGGAGATCAGGAGGAATAAGAGGAAAATTTTTTTTTTCAAAAAGACCTTATAGTTTTTGAGAAAATCGATGTTAAAGTTTCAAAGGAAAAATGTAAACATTTAAAAACCCGCCGACTTTAACGGTTAATAGCAAAGCCTGCTTAAAGTTTAGGAACACCAAATTCCCAGGGTATATTAAGGGGATCAGTGGGAATAAGAGGAAATTTTTTTTTTTTAAAAAAAGACCTTATAGTTTTTGAGAAAATCGATTTTTAAGTTTCAAGGGCGAAAATATCTTTTAAATGCGGAAAATGTCAGTTTTTTTTGCACAGGTAACAATAGTGTATTATTTTCATAGATTCCCCCAAGTGGGAAGAGTTTTACTTACTTCGTTCTGAGTGTGGGAAATATAAAAAAAAACGACGTGGGGTCCCCCCTCCCAGACCTCTTTAACCCCTTGTCCCCCATGCAGGCTGGGATAGCCAGAATGCGGAGCACCGGCCGCGTGGGGCTCCGCACCCTGACTATACCAGCCCGCATGGTCCATGGATTGGGGGGTCTCGGAAGGGGAGGGGCAGCCAAGCTTTCCCCTCCCCCTCCGAGCCCTTGTCCAATCCAAGGACAAGGGGCTCTTCTCCACCTCCGATGGGCGGTGGAGGCCACGATTTCCTGGGGGGGAGGTTCATGGTGGAATCTGGTCGGGTCCTGCAGCACAGACGCGGCGGCGGCGGCGGCGGCGGTGAGTGACGTCGGGTGCGGCGTAGTTACAATGTAACAAAGTTGTTACATTGTAATAACTTTGTTACATTGTAACTGATAGAACATTTCCGAGGATATTGCGAGGGATCATTTATTTAAAGGGACAGGTAAGTATTAATGGTTAATTAAGAATATTAAAGGACTTTTTTCGTGGTTATGTTTTTTGTTCAATTAAAATACTTTTTCTAAGTGTCTGTGTGTTTATTTACTTTAACTCTTAAAGGAAATGGGTAAGGGGTACAAGTACCTCTATACTCATTTCTCCTGGGAGGGGGGGTGGGCATCTGGGGGACACCTTTTTAAAGGGGACTCCCAGATTCCACCATGAACCTCCCCCCCAGGAAATCGCGGCCTCCACCTCCACCGCCCATCGGAGGTGGAGAAGAGCCCCTTGTCCTTGGATTGGACAAGGGCTCGGAGGGGGAGGGGAAAGCTTGGCTGCCCCTCCCCTTCCGAGACCCCCCAATCCATGGACCATGCGGGCTGGTATAGTCAGGGTGCGGAGCCCCACGCGGCCGGTGCTCTGCATTCTGGCTATCCCAGCCTGCATGGGGGACAAGGGGTTAAAGAGGTCTGGGAGGGGGGACCCCACGTCGTTTTTTTTTTATATTTCCCACACTCAGAACGAAGTAAGTAAAACTCTTCCCACTTGGGGGAATCTATGAAAATAATACACTATTGTTACCTGGGCAAAAAAAACTGACATTTTCCGCATTTAAAAGATATTTTCGCCCTTGAAACTTAAAAATCGATTTTCTCAAAAACTATAAGGTCTTTTTTAAAAAAAAAAAAATGTCCTCTTATTCCCACTGATCCCCTTAATATACCCTGGGAATTTGGTGTTCCTAAACTTTAAGCAGGCTTTGCTATTAACCGTTAAAGTCGGCGGGTTTTTAAATGTTTACATTTTTCCTTTGAAACTTTTCCTCCTGATCTCCTTAATATATTCTCCAAATTTGAGGCTCTTAGCATTTAAGGGGGCTTTGCTATTAACCCTTAAAGTCGGCGGCTTTTTTATAATATACGGAGCGTTACGGTTTAACGCGAAAATACGGTAGCGTTTAATGCGAAATTACGGCATGAACGAAACGCGAAATTACGCGTTGAAAATTACGCTTACGGTATTTTCAATTACGATTTTAATGGCAATTACGCTACCGTAATTTCGCATCGTAATCGCAAATTTCGCATGCGTAATTTTAGTAATGCGAAATTACGAAAATTTCGGCTCAACTCTACTTGTGTCATCTTTGACGGCCGGCCAAAACTTACATTCCATCCTAACAGTTTTGAGTATTTAATTTTTGAACGCGTCTGTCTTCCGATTTAATTGCTCTGAGCGGTCTATTAATAGGCTGAATCTGCTCAGACAGAATGTGGCAACATGGCAATTATGACTTCAAATGATCAATTGCATCAAAACTTTCATCTACAGCAGATTTTTAATTTATCTCCCAAAATTAACTTTTTGTGTTCCTTACAAACTCCATTCTGTAGAAAATAGTTGTTTTGGCTGAAGCCTAGCTAGCTTAGTTTTGTTTCTCTGCAGCAGAATGACTTCAATTGTAATACTTTTGTACCTAAACTCGCTGCCAAGAGGGCCACTAATTGGTAGAACAGGTTTGTAAATGTGTGGCTGGATAGTGTACTGCTTAATACCTTTGACATGGGAGACCAGGGTTCAAATCCTGGCTAGGGTCAGTACCCAAGCCTGGATGGACCTCACAGGAGCCTATAGGCACAGATGTCCTGGCACCCTGGACCTCGTCCTCCATGAACCTACAATCCCCCACACTGCAAGTGTGCTGGCCGGCGCCACTGTCACTTCTCCCTTACTTCCTTTTCCCATCACTAGTATCTAAAGGTGCACCTTAGTATTAGGTAGCCAGAATTACCCTCAATATTAACCACTTGATGACCCACCCTTTACCCCCCCTTAAGGACCAGCGCTGTTTTGAGTGATCTGTGCTGGGTGGGCTGTGCAGCACCCAGCACAGATCAGGTTGCAGGCAGAGAGATCAGATTGCCCACCTTTTTTCCCCACTAGAGGGATGATGTGCTGGGGGGGTCTGATCGCTCCTGCCTGCCTGGGTGTTGCGGGGGGGGCACCTCAAAGCCCCCCTCCGCGGCGAAATTCCCCCCTCCCTCTCCTACCTGGCCCCCCCGGCGATCGAGGCTGCACAGGACGCTATCCGTCCTGTGCAGCCAGTGACGGGACGTCCCCTGTCACATGGCGGCGATCCCCGGCCGCTGATTGGCCGGGGATCGCCGATCTGCCTTACGGCGCTGCTGCGCAGCAGCGCCGTACAATGTAAACAAAGCGGTTTATTTCCGCTTGTGTTTACATTTAGCCTGCGAGCCGCCATCGGCGGCCCGCAGGCTATTCACGGAGCCCCCCGCCGTGATTTGACAGGAAGCAGCCGCTCGCGCGAGCGGCTGCTTCCCAATTAATCAGCCTGCAGCTGGCGACGCAGTACTGCGTCGCTGGTCCTGCAGCTGCCACTTTGCCGACGCACGGTATAAGCGTGCGGTCGGCAAGTGGTTAAGTAGCTAGAGGTGTCCCCAAGTATTAGGTAGCTAGAAGAACTTCAGTATAAGGTAGCTAGAGGTGTCCCCGACTGAAGGGAGATCTGGTCAGTGGAATGCTGAGAGCTTGGTGAGTAACCTCTCATTTCCACTCCACTCTGTACTCTGCATAGGTAAGGCGGGAGAGAGGCACTTGGGGAGGAGAGTGAGCTGACTTTCCACCATCAGGCCCCTGTAGGCACATGCCTACAGTGCCTTATGTTAATCCGGCCCTGTCAGTACCTATTCAGTAAGAAGTCCTTGGGCAAGACTTCCTAACACCGCGAGGTGGCCCCTGCTATACAAATCTTAGGATTATTATAAATGCCCGTACACATGTTAGATGTGTGTAGCCCGACGGGGTTGGGAGACGATACCTCGGGCGACATTGCTGAGCCGAATCTGTACAGTGTGGGGGGGGGGGGGGGAGAGAGAAGACCCAGGAGAAAACACTGTCTGTATGTGTCTTATTACAGAGAGCATTCCTGAAGACTTTGTTTTTACCGGACCATAAAGAATTACATCAACATGGGCAATAAATGTTTATTGGGGCTGCCGGGGCCCCTGACCTTTCACTAGATCAAAGCAACTGCCTCTGTTGCCTGGTGGATAATCCGGCTCTGGGCTGCAGCCACACCCAGACTTAGGGCTGCCTTGCCTGTGCCTGAAGCATGCAAATAAAGATTCATTTGTATATTGTGTATATTTTATAGCATAGTCGTATAACACAGGCCATCATCTAGAAATATGAATAATGGTTTCATAACCCAATATTAATAAGAAAACCAAAATGACAGCTGCGTGTGTTTTATGAGGCAGAGTCCATGAAGAGAGAGGCTTGCTGGGTGACAAAGGTAATTATTTACTGTGACACTTAAGTGTGAATAAGTGGTGTTAATTCATCCTCAGCCAATAATGTCCTCATTTACATGCATTTTTTCCAAGACATTTTCAGTGTTTATAAATAGCATCCCACTCTCACCTCCCTTCTCTGGGGCTTTGCAGTGAGTTCTTCCTCCGTCACTTCTCCATATTGGTATTTAGTGTGAATTGCTGTCCCTGGTTGCCGGACCAGTGAACATGCAGCTCGGTAATGATATTTTAATGCTGTATAAAAGGGTCCGTGATTCCAGCATCAGCCATGGCACTGCTAAAGGGAAGAGAGCAAAAGTAAAAAGATTCAAAAATAAAAGGTGCCAAAAGGCCAGCATAGGAAAGGTAAATCTGCAGGTCATGACTCTGCGGCCTTCCTATAGGATTGGTAAATCTGCAGGTCAGGACTCTGTGGTCTTCCTATAGGAGGGGCAACTCTGCACGTCAGGACTCTACGGTCTTCCTATAGGAGGGGTAATTCTGCAGGTCAGGACTCTGCGGCCTTCCTATAGGATTGGGAAATCTGCAGGTCAGGACTCTGCGGTCTTCGTATAGGAGGGGTAACTCTGCAGGTCAGGACTCTGCGGTCTTCTTATAGGAGGGGTAACTCTGCAGGTCAGGACTCTGTGGTCGTCCTATAGGAGGGGCAACTCTGCACGTCAGGACTCTGCGGTCTTCCTATAGGAGGTGTAACTCTGCAAGTCAGGGCTCTGCGGTCTTCCTATAGGAGGGGTAACTCTGCAGGTCAGGACTCTGCAGTCTTCCTATAGGAGGGGTAACTCTGCAGGTCAGGACTCTGCAGTCTTCCTATAGAAGGGGTAACTCTGCAGGTCAGGGCTCTGCAGTCTTCCTATAGGAGGGGTAACTCTGCAGGTCAGGACTCTGCGGTCTTCCTATAGGAGGGGTAACTCTGCAGGTCAGGACTCTGTGGTCTTCCTATAGGAGGGGTAACTCTGCAGGTCAGGACTCTGCGGTCTTCCTATAGGAGGGGTAACTCTGCAGGTCAGGACTCTGCGGTCTTCCTATAGGAGGGGTAAATCTGCAGGTCAGGACTCTGCGGTCTTCCTATAGGAGGGGTAACTCTGCAGGTCAGGACTCTGCGGTCTTCCTATAGGAGGGGTAACTCTGCAGGTCAGGACTCTGTGGTCTTCCTATAGGAGGGGTAACTCTGCAGGTCAGGACTCTGCGGTCTTCCTATAGGAGGGGTAACTCTGCAGGTCAGGACTCTGCGGTCTTCCTATAGGAGGGGTAAATCTGCAGGTCAGGACTCTGCAGTCTTCCTATAGGAGGGGTAACTCTGCAGGTCAGGACTCTGCGGTCTTCTTATAGGAGGGGTAACTCTGCAGGTCAGGACTCTGTGGTCTTCCTATAGGAGGGGCAACTCTGCACGTCAGGACTCTGCGGTCTTCCTATAGGAGGGGTAACTCTGCAAGTCAGGGCTCTGCGGTCTTCCTATAGGAGGGGTAACTCTGCAGGTCAGGACTCTGCAGTCTTCCTATAGGAGGGGTAACTCTGCAGGTCAGGACTCTGCAGTCTTCCTATAGGAGGGGTAACTCTGCAGGTCAGGGCTCTGCAGTCTTCCTATAGGAGGGGTAACTCTGCAGGACAGGACTCTGCGGTCTTCCTATAGGAGGGGTAACTCTGCAGGACAGGACTCTGCGGTCTTCGTATAGGAGGGGTAACTCTGCAGGTCAGGACTCTGCGGTCTTCCTATAGGAGGGATAAATCTGCAGGTCAGGACTCTGCGGCCTTCCTCTAGGAGGGGTAACTCTGAAGGACAGGACTCTGCAGTCTTGCTACACGAGGGGTAACTCTGCAGGTCAGGACTCTGCGGTCTTCCTATAGAAGGGGTAACTCTGCAGGTCAGGGGACTCTGCAGTCTTCCTATAGGAGGGGTAACTCTGCAGGACAGGACTCTGCGGTCTTTCTATAGGAGGGATAAATCTGCTGTTCAGGACTCTGTGGTCTTCCTATAGGAGGGGTAACTCTGCAGGTCAGGGCTCTGCAGTCTTACTATAAGAGGGGTAACTCTGCAGGTCAGGACTCTGCGGTCTTCCTATAGGAGGGGTAAATCTGCAGGTCAGGGCTCTGCAGTCTTCCTATAGAAGGGGTAACTCTGCAGGACAGGACTCTGCGGTCTTCCTATAGGAAGGATAAATCTGCAGGTCAGGACTCTGTGGTCTTCCTATAGGAGGGGTAACTCTGCAGGTCAGGACTCTGCGGTCTTCCTATAGGAGGGATAAATCTGCAGGTCATGACTCTGCGGTCTTCCTCTAGGAGGGGTAACTCTGCAGGACAGGACTCTGCAGTCTTGCTACACGAGGGGTAACTCTGCAGGTCAGGACTCTGCGGCCTTCCTATAGGAGGGGTAACTCTGCAGGTCATGGCTCTGCAGTCTTCCTATAGGAGGGGTAACTCTGCAGGTCAGGACTCTGCGGTCTTCCTATAGGAGGGGTAAATCTGCAGGTCAGGGCTCTGCAGTCTTCCTATAGAAGGGGTAACTCTGCAGGTCAGGACTCTGCAGTCTTCCTATAGGAGGGGTAACTCTACAGGTCAGGACTCTGTGGTCTTCCTATAGGAGGGGTAACTCTGCAGGTCATGACTCTGCGGTCTTCCTATAGGAGGGGTAACTCTGCAGGACAGGACTCTGCGGTCTTCCTATAGGAGGGGTAACTCTGCAGGACAGGACTCTGCGGTCTTCGTATAGGAGGGGTAACTCTGCAGGTCAGGACTCTGCGGTCTTCCTATAGGAGGGATAAATCTGCAGGTCAGGACTCTGCGGCCTTCCTCTAGGAGGGGTAACTCTGAAGGACAGGACTCTGCAGTCTTGCTACACGAGGGGTAACTCTGCAGGTCAGGACTCTGCGGTCTTCCTATAGAAGGGGTAACTCTGCAGGTCAGGGGACTCTGCAGTCTTCCTATAGGAGGGGTAACTCTGCAGGACAGGACTCTGCGGTCTTTCTATAGGAGGGATAAATCTGCTGTTCAGGACTCTGTGGTCTTCCTATAGGAGGGGTAACTCTGCAGGTCAGGGCTCTGCAGTCTTACTATAAGAGGGGTAACTCTGCAGGTCAGGACTCTGCGGTCTTCCTATAGGAGGGGTAAATCTGCAGGTCAGGGCTCTGCAGTCTTCCTATAGAAGGGGTAACTCTGCAGGACAGGACTCTGCGGTCTTCCTATAGGAAGGATAAATCTGCAGGTCAGGACTCTGTGGTCTTCCTATAGGAGGGGTAACTCTGCAGGTCAGGACTCTGCGGTCTTCCTATAGGAGGGATAAATCTGCAGGTCATGACTCTGCGGTCTTCCTCTAGGAGGGGTAACTCTGCAGGACAGGACTCTGCAGTCTTGCTACACGAGGGGTAACTCTGCAGGTCAGGACTCTGCGGCCTTCCTATAGGAGGGGTAACTCTGCAGGTCATGGCTCTGCAGTCTTCCTATAGGAGGGGTAACTCTGCAGGTCAGGACTCTGCGGTCTTCCTATAGGAGGGGTAAATCTGCAGGTCAGGGCTCTGCAGTCTTCCTATAGAAGGGGTAACTCTGCAGGTCAGGACTCTGCAGTCTTCCTATAGGAGGGGTAACTCTACAGGTCAGGACTCTGTGGTCTTCCTATAGGAGGGGTAACTCTGCAGGTCATGACTCTGCGGTCTTCCTATAGGAGGGGTAACTCAGTAGGTCAGGGCTCTGCGGTCTTCCTATGGAAGGGGTAACTCTGCAGGTCAGAACTCTGTAATCTTCCTATAAGAGGGGTAACTGAGCAGGTCAGGACACTGCGGTCTTCCTCTAGGAGGGGTAACTCTGCAGGTCAGAACTCTGCGGTCTTCCTATAGGAGGGGTAACTCTGCAGGTCAGGACTCTGTGGTCTTCCTATAGGAGGGGTAACTCTGGAGGTCAGGACTCTGTGGTCTTCCTATAGGAGGGGTAACTCTACAGGTCAGGACTCTGCTGTCTTCCTATAGGAGGGGTAACTCTGCAGGTCAGGACTCTGCAGTCTTCCTATAGGAGGGGTAACTCTGCAGGTCAGGACTCTGCAGTCTTCCTATAGGAGGGGATAACTCTGCAGGTCAGGACTCTGCGGTCTTCCTATAGGAGGGGTAACTCTGCAGGTCAGGACTCTGCAGTTTTCCTATAGGAGGGGTAACTGCAGATCAGGACTCTGCAGTCTTCCTATAGGAGGGGTAACTATGCAGGTCAGGACTCTGCAGTCTTCCTATAGGAGGGGTAACTGCAGGTCAGGACTCTGCAGTCTTCTTATAGGAGGGGTAACTCTGCAGGTCAGAACTCTGCGGTCTTCCTATAGGAAGGGTAACTCTGCAGGTCTGGACTCGGCGGTCTTCCTATAGGAGGGGTAACTCTGCAGGTCAGGACTCTGCGGTCTTCCTATAGGAGGGGTAACTCTGCAGGTCAGGACTTTGCGGTCTTCCTATAGGAGGGGTAACTCTGCAGATCAGGACTCTGCAGTCTTCCTATAGGAGGGGTAACTCTACAGGTCAGGACTCTGCGGTCTTCCTATAGGAGGGGTAACTCTGCAGGTCAGGACTCTGTGGTCTTCCTATAGGAGGGGTAACTCTGCAGGTCAGGACTCTGTGGTCTTCCTATAGGAGGGGTAACGCTGCAGGTCAGGAGAATGGATCCGATTTCTGTGAAAATACTGCATTGCCGCAATTCGGTAATATTAGCCTAATCACAAAACTCAGAAGCCATGGACCAATCAGAGAAGTCAACTCAGAAGTATTTGGCCAATCAGAGAATGCAAATAATGACCATAAAGTTACTACTTGGACATTGAAAACCGGCAGAATCGGCAGCACCACTGCTCCGACCTGTGAGAACCAGGGCTAGTAATCAGGGCTGGCCCGAGGCAGAGGTGCAGAGTAGGGGGGGTGAACAACTCACTCAGCTATCATAACCCTATTGTGTTTGAAGCAGAGAGAAATAAGAAAAGGGGATACATGGCAGTGACTGCAAGCCAGATATAACTAGAGATTAAGGTGTTGAGGGCCCTTAGTCTAATAGCAGTGGCGTAATAATAGGGGCTGCAGCCCCTGCACCCACAGGCCCCCCTAGGGCCCCCTCTAGGGTCTGCAGCCCCTCTAGGGCCCTCTCAGGGCTGTTTTTGGGGCCGGAGGGGTCATACCATGAGGAGAGAGCATGGGCACACATCGGCGGGGCGGGGGGACAGTCCCCCCCCCTCACTTCTGGCTCTCCTCTCAGCGCTCCCTTCCAGCATCTATCAGCGGCAGCCAGCAGGAACACATAGCTTCATGCGTTCCACCGCCGGAGGTTCCTCTCTCTAAATGACTGAAGCTACTTACTTCCTGTTTAAACAGGAAGTAGAGTGAGGCACTTAGAAATCAGACCTCTTCGGTGGATGGAGGTATGTGTTCCTGCCTGCTCTGCTGGCGCTGACAGATGCTGGAGGGGAGTACTGAGGGGAGAGCCCGAGGTGAGGGAGAGGGGGGGACTGTGCCCCTCTCCCTCGCCGTTGTGCTCATGCTCTCTCCCAGAGCAGGGACAAGGTCCTCCAGCACCCAAGGCTGAGACGCCAAAGTGCGCCCCTCCATCCCTTCCACCTCAGCCGTCACACACTGATTGCTATTAAACTAAGAGGGCCACAGGGCCCACAACCTCCCCAACACCTTAATATCTAGTTATATAGCTTGCAGTCACTGCTATGTATCCCCTTTTCTTATTTCTTTCTGCTTAATACACAATTAGGAATGACAGCTGAATGAATTGTGCGCCCCCTCCTACACTGCGCCCTGAGGCTGGAGCCTCTCCAGCCTATGCCTCGGCCCGGCCCTGCTCTCTCCTCATGGTATGACCCTTCCGGCCCCCAAAACAGCCCTGAGCGGGGCCGGGGGGAGGGAAGGGGGGCATCCACATTTTTTGCAGGGGGGCCCGGTGATTTCTAGTTACATCCCTGTCTAATACCAATCAGTGTGTGGCAGCTGGGGTGGGAGGGATGGAGGGGCGCATTTTGGTGTCTCGACTCTCAGCCTTCGGTGCTATAGGACCTTGTCCCGGCTCTGACTCTACCCATGGCCGTCCCCAAGACTTCTAATCCATTTCTCTAGAACTCCTTTCCTTGTTCTGTCAGGAGGACCTTGTCCAGCTCTGACTCTACCCATGGCCGTTCCCAAGAACTCTAATCCTCCTCTCTAGAACTCCTTTCCTTGTTCTATCAGGAGGACCTTATTCCAGCTCTGCCAGAAATAATTGTCTCCCATGCAGCTGAAGAGGATCGGCAGGAGAGTCCTGTTTGTGCACACCTCCAGCAGCTGCCTCCTAGTTCAGTTTTCTTTTAGAGGTAGTAAAATAGCTGCGGGCCCCGTGGGGAAAAGCCGTATAATGACAGGGAGTGATGAAAATGATTGCACCCCAGATACAATGGAACATCAGCCCTCTCCTCCCAGCCTGTTTACTTAAATGACATCTGCTATAAGACGACGCCATTCATTAGACGGCTTTCCAGCCACCCAGCTCTCATCACATCTGATGGCTTTCGGTGTTTCCACTTGTAAACGCCGCATTTATCTACCATTTCTCGTAACAGCAGCCAAATGAACCTTAAAAAGAATACAAATTACCACCTAGCAATTTCAGGCCCTTTTCTTCAGGCGATATATATACAGGGGCTGCAAAGAGAGTGTTTACTAAAAGCCTGGCAGAACCTTTGAAAATAAAAGCACAAAATAGTAGAGTACGGGCTTCTCAATCAATTCATAACTAGAGAGGAGGAGGGAAGGGGAGGGGGGGGGGGAGGCAGAGGTGCGGGTTGAGAAGGAATTCACGAATATAGAAATACGATCTGCCGCATGAATTATGTATACAGCTTGAGCGGTAAATAACATTAGATTAGGGAGAAAAACTCTGCCCCAGTTAAACTGACACGGCGTACGTACGCAGGAGATACTAAACAAGCCCGTTTGGTTATCTGAAAGGATGCGTGTACTCACTTAAAGGACCACTATCGTGAACAAAGTAGGCAGGTAAAATCTGACAGAACCGACAGGTTTTGGGCCAGTCCATATCCTCATGGGGGATTCTCAGGATTTTCTTTGTTTTCAACAGCATTTTCTGAACGGCAAAATCTAACTGACAAAATAGTGTGCAAGTGAGTAGGGAGGCTGGCTGGTATCTTACTATTTTGGCAGTTAAACTGCTGTTCAGGAAATGCTGTTGAAAACCAACAAAACCCTGAGAATCCCCGTGAGGAAAAGGATTGGCCCAAAACCTGTTGGTCCTGTCAGATTCTAACTGCCTACTTTTTTTTGACAATAGTGGTCCTTTAAAAGAACACATAAATCCAGTACTATCCTGTCCTGTCAGTTTTTTCATCAGTTTTACCTGACTGGACCAGAAATGTATACATGCAAAACTGATGTCAACTTTCAATAACTGACAGAACTGCACACCTTTTTATGTCTGAAGCTAGCCTAAGGCCAGGGTCACACTTAGCAGAATCTCATATGTTTTCCCCATAGCACATCGTGGAAAACTGCGATTCTGTGTGATCCTGGCATAAGGCTTTCAGCTTCCAAAGTGACACGTCCGACTAGATCTAGTCAGAACTGGAAGGAATCATGATTAGAAAAAAGGAACTGACAGCGAGGTAAGTATGTAATTTTCATTTGCAGGCACAGAGTGCTTTTATTTTAAACTAGTAGACCAATAAAGGGCTCTAGGCCTCTCTCCTCTCCCGCCTCTGTCACCGCCGACATCCGCTGCTGCCGCATGTCAGCGCATGTTTGGCACTCGCCAGCCTCCCTGGCCCCGTCCTCCTCCTATCCCAACGGCCACCCGTGTGCTGCGCATGCGCGGTTCGGCAAAAGCACGGACACAGGAGCAGGACGCAGGGACGCGGGTTTTATTAGGTAGGATCATATTTACTTGGTTCAGGTTCCCTTTTAAAGCAAATCTAGTGACACAAGTCGAGAACACTGGCCACTTAGCCGCTCTGCCGCCCTACAGTTGTACAAAATGCATGTAAATAATTTGTTTGAATTACACCCACCCTCGGTTTTATACCGTTTCCCGAGATTGACAAACTGTGAAGAGCTTCGACAGCGATGGGCGTGCTGCCCAGGCAGACGTGTGACTGTGTTAGAATTGTTAATACTTGTTTAAAAAAGAGCCTGTGAGTCTCGCTGCATATTTCACACAAACTCTTACGCACAAGCCGGCATGCAAGGTAAGTCATTATAAACCAAGTCTGCATGACAACAGCCCTTCCAAAAACTTCCCCAACAGGAGACACATGTACTTTGACCCATATATACTGCTGCTTGTCACCCTTGGGCCGAGGGGCGGTGCCTGCAGAGATGACCGAATGCACAGACAGCAGGTGAGTAGAGCGGGAGCGGAAGGGGAAAACAGCCAAGTGAGAATGGACACTGTCTGTTCCCATAGGCTTGTACTGACTCTGTGAGTATCTGCAGTATCTGCGGTGTGGAGAATTCATGTCAGTTAGGAACGTGTGCTTCGGTCCTCCTCCCATTCCATTAGGGCTGGATTTGTATCCCCTAAGCCTAACTGTCACCATCTTCCCCCTGACCATCAGCATCTCAACCAACACCCCCCCCCCCCATTTCAGTATAAGTAAGCAAGCAGATGACCCCAACTTCTGTATAGGTAGCGAGAACCCCCATGCAGTATAGGTAGGCAGATGCTCCTTCCACCCCTCCTCTATAGGTAGGCAGACGCCCTCCTCCCCCGATCTGTAGGTAGCCAGATGCTTCTCCCCATCATACATAGACAGATGCTTCCCCCCTCATTTCTATAAATAGCCAGATGCTTCTCCCACCTCCTTCCCCCATAGCTAGCCAAATGCCACTCTGCCCTCCCTCTCCCAGGTAGCCAGATTCCTCTCCCCCCCAGGTAGCTAGAAACTTCCCCTCTCCCTCCCTTCCATGTAGCCAGATGCCTCTCCCGCCCCTCTCTTGCTCCCAGGTAGACAGAAGCTTTCCCCTACCTCCCAGGGTGTATTCATGCATCCTGTGGTCTGATATGATCCAGCTGAGGCCTTCTGATGCTTAAAGGGAAGGTAATGACTTACCTTGCATGCCGGCTTGTGCGTAAGAGTTTGTGTGAAATATGCAGCGAGACTCACAAGCTCTTTTTTAACCGTGGTAAAAAAATAAAGTTTCACTTACCTGGGGCTTTCCCAAGCCTCCTGCAGCCGTCCTGTGCCCGCGCAGCTCCTCCAGTGTCCTCCGGTCCCCCGCCGCGGCTTAGTTTCGTTTTCGGCAGACTGACAGTCGTTTTCCTGCAACACGTCCTATTCTTCCGCATTCCCCGACGTTAAGTGCTGTAAAGCGCGTCCATGGAACACATGCCTCGTCGTAAAGCGCGTCCGAATGACGCGCTTTACGGCACTTTACGTCGGGGAATGCGGAAGAATAGGACGCGTTGCAGGAGGACGACTGGCAGTGGGCCGAAAACGAAACTAAGCGGCGGCGGGGGACCGGAGGACACTGGAGGAGCTGCATGGGCACAGGACGGCTGCAGGAGGCTTGGGAAAGCCCCAGGTAAGTGAAACTTTTTTTTAACAACGGTTAGGGTTCCCTTTAACCACCCTGGCGTTCTATTAGAATGGCCAGGGTGGCGGCGCAGCACATTTAAAAACATTTTTTTGTTGTTAAATCATGTAGCTAGCCTAGCGCTAGCTACATGATAGCCGCTGTGCAGCGCCATCCCCCCGCCCCTTCCGATTGCCTTCTCCCTGTTTGGCTTCCCCCGTCGCCATGGCGATGATCGGGATGACGTTATCCACGTCATGGCGTCGGAGGGAGTCCCGATCTACCCGATTGGCCAGGCTGCGCAGGGGTCTCAGGGGGGGGCCTGTAACGCGGCGGGTAGCGGCGCATCGGCAGCGAAGACCGATAACAACACGCAGCTAGCAAAGTGCTAGCTGCGTGTTTTTTTTAAAAAAATGTTAAAATCGGCCCACCAGGGCCTGAGCAATCCAGCTGAGCTCGTCCATACCGCTAAGCTGCAGACCATCTTTAGAGACTACCGTCGAGGATTGCTGGATCACTTGCATTCTGCAATATTCTCCATAATTTTTTAGATCTACTTCCTGAACAGCACACCTCACTTGCTATGGATCCTTCCTGCACGGTCTGGTCTGTGTGGCTTCCAGACTTGAAATCCAATGAAGTAGTCGACCAGCAGTGAAGATTTTACATTTTCTGTTTAATTCGCAAAGCAGAGGCGTATCTAGAGGGGTACAGGGATGGCTCATGCCATGGGCGCCACAGCACCATGGGCGCCATTGCCTGCTCCCATGCTGTGATGCCATGCCTGTCCCCGTGCTTCTCCCCCAATGCCTGCCCCTGTGCCTCCTTGTCACTCACACCTCAGAACAGATTAATTTGGTTATCTAGAGCAGAGGTTCTCAACGTGTGGTACGTGTACCCCAGGGGGTACTTCTGAAGGTTCCAGGGGGTACTCAGGCTTGATATACTTAACTAAGAATAACCAATTTAGAGTTTTAGAAAATGATAAATCTTATTTAAACAACACCAAATAAGTATTTTAGTTAATTAAAAGCAATAGTAAGTGCTTGGAAATTGTTTCAAACCAATTATCATGTGCTACCATTAAATATATATTTGTCAAGGGGTACTTGAGATAATGTTTACTATGCTAGGGGGTACTTGGTGAGAACAGGGTTTTAAAAGGGGTACATGCCAATAAAATGTTGAGAAACACTGATCTAGACTAGAGAACATCGGATCAGTGAATAATGGCGCACAGCGCCTATGCATAAAAATGGCGCCGCATTAAAAAGATACGCTTATCGCTATTTATCGTTAGTACTGCATAATAATGGCGCACAGGGAAAAAAGAAGAAAAACGACACACACTAACGTTATTTATCAATAGTGGCACACACTAACGTTATTTATCAATAGTGGCACACACTAACGTTATTTATCAATAGTGCCGTTCATTTGCCAAACAGCAGACGTTATTGCCCACAGTAACGTTATTTATCAACAGCGCCCTACATAAGCCAAACTGCAGACGTTATTTAACTGCAAAACGGTGAATGGATTTAATGTAACACTGTCAAGGTTAGGGTTAGGCACCACTGGGGGGTCTTAGGGTTAGGCACCACTGGGGGGGTGGTTAGGGTTAGGCACCACCAGGGGGGTCTTAGGGTTAGGCACCACCAGGGGGGTGGTTAGGGTTAGGCACCACCAGGGGGGTCTTAGGGTTAGGCACCACCAGGGGGGTGGTTAGGGTTAGGCACCACCAGGGGGGTGGTTAGGATTAGGCACCACCAGGGGGGTGGTTAGGGTTAGGTACCATCAGGGGGTCTTAGGGTTAGGCACCACCAGGGGGGTGGTTAGGGTTAGGCACCACCAGGGGGGTGGTTAGGATTAGGCACCACCAGGGGGGTCTTAGGGTTAGGCACCACCAGGGGGGTGGTTAGGGTTAGGCACCACCAGGGGGGTCTTAGGGTTAGGCACCACCAGGGGGTCTTAGGGTTAGGCACCACCAGGGGGTCTTAGGGTTAGGCACCACCAGGGGGGTAGTTAGGGTTAGGCACCACCAGGGGGGGGGCGGTTTATGGGTTAGGGGTAGGTACAGAGAGGGTTCTGTGTGTTAACGCTAAATAACAATAAGGCTTTAACGTTAAATAACAATAAGGCTTTAACGTTAAATAGCGATAAGCGGCAAATGGATTAGCGGCAACACCGTGCGCCATTATTCACAGGCGCCATTTTCAGATGGATCCAGAGAACATGGCTACTCAATTTATATATGTAGGGCGCACTTGGCTCAGTGCTAGAAAAGAAGACAGAGGGAATAATGAGAGAAATTTCCCAAAAAGTGAATCCAGCAATATGCCGGGCGAAACAACACAGGAAACCATAACACATGTACATGGGAAAGGATGCTGTTCTTAAAGGGACGGAAGTTTTGATATGGGGGGGCGCAATTTCAATGTTTGCCATAGGCTCTATATTACCCAGGTACACCCCTGTCGCAAAGACAGTGATTATACAGCCATCACCCGGTGAAGGTATCAGGTGTAAGTATAGCTATCAGGTATAAGTAGCTCTCAGATGCTCACAGCGCTGTAGGGCACACTTGGAAGTGAGTGTGTCTACATTGCAGCCGGGCATTAAAGCACAACGGACAGTCGCCGTTTCGAATGGTCTCCAGCTCTTTGTCAAGTGCAGTTTGTCGAGTGCAGTGCAGTCCACTGCATGCGACAAAGAGCGAAAGACCGTTTAAGACGGCGACTGTCCGTTGCGCTTTACTGCCCGGCTGCAATGTAGACACACTCACTTCCAAGTGTGCCCTACAGCGCTGTGAGTATCTGAGAGCTACGTATACCTGAGACACCGGCGTAACTACCAGGGATGCGACCCCATCAGCCGCAGGGGAGCCCGGGGCCCCTCTCAGGCCTGCCAGCCGGGTGCAGGGGGGGCGCTGCCGCCCGCCCGATTCTGGGTCTAATAGATGCCACACCAGTTCATTCCCCGCAGCCCGCAGTCTCCCGATAGGCAGAGCAGGGCTACGGGAAGATGGCTGCCGAAGCCCTGTACTGGAGACTATTTGTGTCTCCAGTACAGGGCTTCGGGAGCCATCTTGCCATAGCCCTGCACTCTGCCTGTCCAGTGTTGCCAACTTAGCTACTTTGTCGCTATATTTAGCGACTTTTGACACCCCTCTAGCGACAGTTTAAAAAAAAAAGCTACTACCTACAAATCTGGCGACTTTTTGTCTCCTGCTATTGGAGACTTGGGAGACTCTGTTGCCAGGGACGTCACTCACAGTAGCCCCTTCCTGCTTCCATCGCAAGCGCTCTTGCAAGTTGCTGGTGTGAGCGGGGCGGTTATTGATGTGTGGGGGTGGAGCCGTAAGAGGTGCTGATCTGATCGGCTCTGCTGCTTGAGTCAGAGAGAGAAGGGGGTGGAGCCGTCATGCAAATTACGTGATGACGTCATCTAGGGCGGTGTCGGGGCGGAGCTGTTATGCAAATTACGTGATGACGTCATCCAGCGACTTCTAGCGACTTCTAGGACAGCCAATAGCTACTTTCCTTACTGAGGAGTTGGCAACACTGTGCCTGTCAGCACGGGAGATGTGCTGCAGGAGGATCGTCGGGGGATCTGCGCACAAGAGGTCGGCCGCGAGAGGAGACTTCTGCCATTTGAGTGAATTGTTTTTTTTTGGGTTTTTTTACAGGTGCATTTTATTCTAATAACTGCTGCCCACTGTATGATTTTCTGGTGACTGCTGCCCACAGTACGATTTTCTGGTGACTGCTGCCCACTGTACGATTATCTGGTGAACACTGCCCACATTGCGATTTTCTGGTGACTGCTGCCCACATTGCGCTTTTCTGGTGACTGCTGCCCACTTTACAATTATTTTATGGTCAAATGCTGCCCACTTTACAATTAATTTCTGGTGCATTAGGACTATTTTTTAGTGAAACGCTGCTCCATTACGATTATTTGGCACCTGGGGGGGGGGGGGCATCCAAATTTTCGAAGGGGGGCCCAGTGATTTCTAGTTACGCCCCTGACCTGAGATCTGTACTGACACCTGATACCTTCACCGGGTGATGGCTGTACATTCACTGTCTTTGTGAATTAATCAGAAAATTGAAAATCTTCACTGCTGGTCGACTACTTCACTCCATAATTTTTTATTAAAACAACTTCCAAACATTTCTGCGCTCAGACGGCTCCTTTCGCTTTTGATGACTTCAAGAAAGTTTTCAAAGTTGAATGATGAAGGCATCCAGCTGGAAAACCTGCTTTTTGGGCTTCTTTGGACTTACCGTGACGCAGGTCCCCCTTCCTTTTCATTAGCCGCTTTACTGAAACGCGGCGGGACACACGCCATTACCTGCGAAGGTTTCTGAATGGTTTTGTCCTGAAATCACCTCTCAACTAGAATAGTTCAGAATTCTCTGACCCATAAATCGCTTGATGTCTGAGTATTCACTGGCTTCTATAAATCACATTTATTTTTCGAGGGTTTTTTTTTGTTCCATTTTATTATTTTTACTGTATTTTTTTCATGAGGTTATTGAATCTCTGAATTTCAGTAGAGCTGGGTCTCAGTGGAGCTTTGGGCTTCGGGCCTGGTGAAATAATGAACAGGCTGTCCGGACCTTTATTAAAAGCAACGCATCAGCCCAGAACCTCTGCACTTTTTTCCAAAAGCGCATTGTTCATGGAAAGAGCGGCGGTACGCAAGGCTGTAATTCTTTAGTAATTGGCACATGGACGGATGTAATTCCTCTGTGATCCAGGTGTCATGCCCTCCCTCTGTAATCACTCGTCTAGGCAGCCAGAGCATCTGGGAAAACGCAGTACAAATAATGTATAATGTTCCGTTATCGTATACTGTTATTATGTCGTTATTGTGTGTTTATAGAGTGCCAACATTTTCCACAGCCCTTTGCAGAGTACATAATCATATCACTGACATCCTCAGAGGAGCTCACAATCTAATCCTAGCATCAGGGGCGTATCTAGGTAGATAGAGCCTATGGCAAACACTGAAATTGCGCCCCACTGCCCCGGTCAGAGCCCCCTTCCTCTCTAAAAACAGCATTGCCTCATGTACATTTGTTATGGTTGCCTGTGTTCTTTGGCTCAGGATTTGCCAAAGTTACTTTTTGAGAAATCTTATTCCCCCTCTGTCCACTTTTCATACATAAGTAGCCATGTTCCCCAGACAGATAACAGAATGAATCTAATGTTTGAGTGACGGGGAGTCACGGGGGCAGGTTTGGGGGCACAGCACAGGGGCAGGCATGGATGCCTGCACCCCTCTAGATACGCCTCTGCCTGCCATAGTCATATGCCTATGTGTGTATCGTGTAGAGCATGTGTCATAATCTAGGGCCAATTTTGGAGAAAGCCAATTAACTTATCTGTAATTTTTTGGAATGTGGGAGGAAACTGGATCTGCAGATAGTGCCCTGGTTAGGATTCCAACATGGGACCCAACGCTGCAAGGCGAGAGTGCTAATTGTGAGCTCCTCTGAGGACAGTCAGTGACATTACTGTGTACTGTGTAAAGTGCTGCAGAAGGTGTCAGTGCTATATAAATACATAATAATAATAATAATAATAATAGGTCATTAGACTAAGGTAAAGATTTGATTTTGAGCTCCTCTGAGGACAGTCAGTGACATGACTATGTACTTTGTAAAGTGCTGCAGAAGATGTCAGTGCTATATAAATACATAATAATAATATGGTAGGACATTAGATTATGACTATGATGTGATTAGATTGTGAGCCCCTCTGAGGACAATGACATGACTATGTACTCTGTAATGTGCTGCAGAAGATGTCAGTGCTATATAAATACATACTAATAATAATAATATGGTAGGGCATTAGACTATGACTATATTAGGGATTAGATTGTGAGCTCCTCTGAGGACAGTCAGTGACATGACTATGTATTCTGTAAAGTGCAGCAGATGTCAGCGCTATATAAACACATACTAATAATAATATGGTTGGGCATTAGACTATGACTATGGTAGGATTAGATTGTGAGCTCCTCTGAGGACAGTCAGTGACATGACTATGTACTCTGTAATGTGCTGCAGGAGATGTCAGTGCTATATAAATACATAATAATAATAATATGGTAGGGCATTAGACTATGACTATATTAGGGATTAGATTGTGAGCTCCTCTGAGGACAGTCAGTGACATGACTATGTACTCTGTAAAGTGCAGCAGATGTCAGCGCTATATAAACACATACTAATAATAATATGGTAGGACATTAGACTATGACTATGGTAGGATTAGATTGTGAGCTCCTCTGAGGACAGTCAGTGACATGACTATGTACTCTGTAATGTGCTGCAGGAGATGTCAGTGCTATATAAATACATAATAATAATAATAATATGGTAGGGCATTAGACTATGACTATGGTTGATTAGCGTGTGAGCTCCTCAGAGGACAATGACATGACTATGTACTCTGTAATGTGCTGCAGAAGGTGTCAGTGCTATATAAACACATAGTAATAATATGGATAGTACATTAAACTAGGACTATAGTAGAATGAAATTATAAACTGTCATGACATGACTATGTACTCTGTAAAGTGATGCAAAAGATGTCAGTGCTATATAAATACATAGGGCTTGATTCACAAAGCCGTGATAACTCTTAGGGCCTGTTTCCACTACACGCAGATTGGATGCAGAATGGATGCAGAAAAACTGACTCCAATGAATTCCTATGGGCCTGTTTCCACAAAACGTGATTTTTCTGATGCAGATTTTCCCATAGGCATTCATTGGAGTCAGTTTTTCTGCATCCATTCTGCATCCACTTTGCGTGTAGTGGAAACAGGCCCTTATTATGGTCGCAATAGCGTTATAGCGCCCCTAGCGTTTCTTGCATGCAAACACAAATTTGCGTGCAAAATTGTGGCCGTTTTTGCGTGAAAATTCGCGTTTGCACGTGAAAACGGACACGATTTTGCCGTTACGCGCGTTATAGCACGCGCAAAATGCTAGCGCGGCCGTGATGAGAGTTATCTCGGCTTTGTGAACCAAGCCCATAATAATAATATGGTAGGACATTAGACTGTGATACGATTAGATTGTGAGCCCCTCCGGGGACAGTCAGTGACATGACTATGTACTCTGTAAAGTGCTGCAGATGTCAGTGCTATATAAATACATAACAATAATATGGTAGGACATTAGACTATGAGTATGTTAGGATTAGATTGTGAGCTCCTCTGAGGACAGTCAGTGACATGACTATGTACTCTGTAAAGTGCTGCAGAAGATGTCAGCGCTATATAAACACATACTAATAATAATATGGTAGGACATTAGACTATGACTATGGAAGGATTAGATTGTGAGCTTCTCTGAGGACAGTCAGTGACATGACTATGTACTCTGTAATGTGCTGCAGAAGATGTCAGTGCTATATAAATACATACTAATAATAATATGGTTGGGCATTAGACTATGACTATATTAGGGATTAGATTGTGAGCTCCTCTGAGGACAGTCAGTGACATGACTATGTACTCTGTAAAGTGCAGCAGATGTCAGCGCTATATAAACAACAGCAGTGGCTGGATGGTGTAATGGTTAAGGGCTCTGCCTCTGACATGGCAGACCTGGGTTCGAATCTCGGCTCTGCCTGTTCAGTAAGCCAGTAATTCAGTAAGGAGTTCATTGGGCAAGACTCCCTAACACTGCTACTGCCTACTGAGTGCGCTCTAGTGGCTGCCTCGCAAGCGCTTTGAGTCCGACAGGAGAAAGGCGCTATACAAATACTGCCATTATTATTACTAATAATAATATGTTTGGGCATTAGACTATGACTATGGTAGGATTAGATTGTGAGCTCCTCTGAGGACAGTCAGTGACATGACTATGTACTCTGTAATGTGCTGCAGGAGATGTCAGTGCTATATAAATACATAATAATAATAATATGGTAGGGCATTAGACTATGACTATGGTTGATTAGCGTGTGAGCTCCTCAGAGGACAATGACATGACTATGTACTCTGTAATGTGCTGCAGAAGGTGTCAGTGCTATATAAACACATAGTAATAATATGGATAGTACATTAAACTAGGACTATAGTAGAATGAAATTATAAACTGTCATGACATGACTATGTACTCTGTAAAGTGATGCAAAAGATGTCAGTGCTATATAAATACATAGGGCTTGATTCACAAAGCCGTGATAACTCTTAGGGCCTGTTTCCACTACACGCAGATTGGATGCAGATTGGATGCAGAAAAACTAACTCCAATTAATTCCTATGGGCCTGTTTCCACAAAACGTGATTTTTCTGATGCAGATTTTCCCATAGGCATTCATTGGAGTCAGTTTTTCTGCATCCATTCTGCATCCACTTTGCGTGTAGTGGAAACAGGCCCTTATTATGGTCGCAATAGCGTTATAGCGTGCCTAGCGTTTCTTGCATGCAAACACAAATTTGCGTGCAAAATTGTGGCCGTTTTCGCGTGAAAATTAGCGTATGCACGTGAAAACGGACACGATTTTGCCGTTACGCGCGTTATAGCACGCGCAAAATGCTAGCGCGGCCGTGATGAGAGTTATCTCGGCTTTGTGAACCAAGCCCATAATAATAATATGGTAGGACATTAGACTGTGATACGATTAGATTGTGAGCCCCTCCAGGGACAGTCAGTGACATGACTATGTACTCTGTAAAGTGCTGCAGATGTCAGTGCTATATAAATACATAACAATAATATGGTAGGACATTAGACTATGAGTATGTTAGGATTAGATTGTGAGCTCCTCTGAGGACAGTCAGTGACATGACTATGTACTCTGTAAAGTGCTGCAGAAGATGTCACTGCTATATAAATACATAATAATAGTATGGTAGGACAATAGACTATGACTATGGTAGGATTAGATTGTGAGCCCCTCTGGGGACAGTCAGTGACATTACTATGTACTCTGTAACGTGCTGCAGAAGATATCAGTGCTACATAAATACATAATAATAATAATAATATGGGAGGACATTCGACTATGGATATGGTAGGGATTATTAGAGTGTGAGCTCCTCTGAGGACAATCAGTGACATGACTATGTACTCTGTAAAGTGCTGCAGAAGATGTCAGCGCTTTATAATACATCGTAATAATTTTCTCCATTGTACAATATCAGTAAAAAAAAAGTCTGCCATTAGATGTTCTCTCTCTCCTAGTCTGTAGCCGGTGAGGAAGTTTTCCAGTAACTCTCAGCACGTTTGTAAAAACACTCTAAATCACATAATGCAAATTCTATGCGTATTTACAAATTACATGAATGAAAAATATGCTCCAAAGTCTGGCAGAAAGAAAGGAAAAGAGAAAAAAGCGCTGTGTGTTTCCTACACCCATTACAGAAAGTGATCGCTGTGCTTTTGTCTCTGACTCGCGTAATTCTCCACTCCTCCGCAACGCTGAGAGCGGCTCACAATAAATTATGTGTAATGTAACAAACTTATGTATAAAATTTAATGTAAAGTGTATTAAAATATAACAAATTCCCAGGCGGCGTTTGCTCGTTGCCATTTCCTCGGTGATTCAGCATGACTCATCCCCGGCGCTGGATTCACCTTCCAAGAAGCATCCTTTGAATGAAAACCGTAGCATCGAAATTGACATCCCGTGGGATGGCCACTCCGCATCCTGTCCCACAGCGCCGGTAATACCGAGAACATGCTCAGCCATCTAAAGTTCAGCTGTTAAACAGAAGCTTAAGTTATAACGTTGAATTGTATCATATTTAACTCGGCTCGTGGTTCACAAGAAAAGATGAGTAAACTGCGCAATAAAGTTTATTCACAGAACTGCCTGATTCTTACTTAAAGAGAATCTGTATTGTTAAAATCGCACAAAAGTAAACATACCAGTGCGTTAGGGGACATCTCCTATTACCCTCTGTCACAATTTCGCCGCTCCTCGCCGCATTAAAAGTGGTTAAAAACAGTTTTAAAAAGTTTGTTTATAAACAAACAAAATGGCCACCAAAACAGGAAGTAGATTGATGTACAGTATGTCTACACATAGAAAATACATTCATACACAAGCAGGCTGTATACAGCCTTCCTTTTGAATCTCAAGAGATCATTTGTGTGTTTCTTTCCCTCTGCAGCTATCTTCCACTGAAGTGTCAGGCTGTTTCTTCCTGCAGAGTGCAGACAGCTTTGCCTGTCTGTAATTCCTCAGTATGTGAAAGCCCAGCCAGCTCAGAGGAGGAATTATCCAACTTGTAAAAGATAAGAGAGAAGAGAGAAGCTGCCCTCATCTAAATGATACACAGGCAGTGTGCAGAGAGGGGCCTGGAGGAGGGAGATGCATCACAGAACCACAACACTGAAGAACTTGGCAGCCTTCCAGACACAGGCCTGACAAGTCTGACAAGAGAGAGATAAGTTGATTTATTACAGAGATGGTGATAGTAGAATGTGCTGCAGTAAGCCAGAGCACATTAGAATAGCTTTTGGAACTTGTAGGATGATAAAAAACAGGATGCAATTTTTGTTACGGAGTCTCTTTAAAGAGAAACTACAACCAAGAATTGAACTTTATCCCAATCAGTAGCTGATACCTCCTTTTACATGAGAAATATAATGATTTTCACAAACAGACCAACAAGGGGCGCTGTATGACTGATTTTGTGCTGAAACCCCTCCCACAAGAAGCTCTGAGTACCGCGGTACTCTGGGCAAACTGCCACAATGTAACAATGTTTACAGACAGGAATGAGCTGTTTACAGCTGTCTCTAACAGCCAAAACAGCTAGGAGCAGCTACATAACCTGCCCACAGTAACAATGTCACCATGTAATACATGTCAGAATGTGAATCTGGGAGAGGAAAGATTTTACAATTAGCAAACACTGACTAAATCATTTATACATAATTATGGTAAAAAATGAAGCACTTTTTTTACTACATTATTTTCACTGGAGTTCCTCTTTAACGGATACCAGAGTATAAAAACTTTGGAGAAACTAGGGAGCAGGCATATACTATCACCTGTCCTTATGTCCACCTCTACCCCCATTCTCCTCTCTGCCCCCTCCCCGTAGCTCACTTAAAGGATACCCGAAGTGGGGTGTGACATGAGACATGATGAGATAGACATGGGTATGTACAGTGCCTAGCACACTAATAACTATGCTGTGTTCCTTTTTTTTCTTTCCTCTGCCTAAAAGAGTTAAATATCAGGTATGTAGGTGGCTGACTCAGATAGGAAGTGACTACAGTGTGACCCTTACTGATAAGAAATTCCAACTATAAAACACCTCCCTAGCATAAAATGGCTTTTGAGAGCAGGAAAGAGATGATAAAAGGGTCAAAGATTTAACTCTGGCATACTTCAATGAATGTGTCATTAGGCAAAAACAATAAAACAGTTAAAGCTTAAAAAGTAGATCCAAACATAAAATAAAACCGTGGAATACCTTAAACAGTTATTTTTAGGAGAAGGAAGATAGATACAATCGTTTGTTTCATTAGTTTTTTTTTTTCGATCCGGGTGTCCTTTAAAATCCCCCCGGGATCCTCTTGCGGTCTGCAGGGTTGGGACTTACTGCGCAGGTGTCGGCCAGGCTGCGAGCGTCCTACAGCGTGCGCTGTGGCCGGAAGCACACTGAGCATGAGTATGACTTCACTGTGCATGACGTCATATGCATGTAGGTCACACACATCCTGGCCGGAACCTGCGCAGTTAGTTCTGACCCTGCCGACCAAAGAGGATTCCTGGGGGGATTTTAGGTGAGCTAAGAGGAGCAGATAGATGAACGGAGGGAGCGATGGTCGTAAGGACAGGTAGTAGTATATTCCTTATCCCCCCCCCCACACACACACACACCTGTTTTTCCAAAGTTTTTGAGTTGTGTTATCCTTTAAAGGAACCCAAACAACTATCAAAATATCTAAAACGACCCCTCACCAAGGGCCATTTGTAAATGGAGTGTGTCGGAAGTAGGTGTTGGCAAATACTTTTGTGGGCTGTTCCCTAGCCCTCCCCCATCTGGAATTCATCTTTTACTGGGAGACCCAGAGTCGGATTTTTGTAAATGTCACCAAGGCCCGAGCCTTGGGCTACAGCTGCAGTGCTGGTCGTAATGGAAAAATCTACGCTTACGGATCATTACGCGTAATTTTACGCTATTACGCATTACGCAATTACGGATACGGCGTAGGAAATTATCTACGGTACATCACTGTAATTACGCGTAAACTTACGCAGTTACGCGTAAGGATACCGTAATGTAGGCACTTACACTACGATGTTACGCGTAGTGCCGTAATACCTATTAATGCGTATTTTTTTACGCATACGGACGATATGTACGCAATAGCCGTCAATGTGACAGTTATTGCGTACATATCATTCGTATGCGTCAAAACGTACGCTTATACTGAAGGGCGGGAGAAGATACTATTGGTTGCTTAGGATGTTGACTGATTGGCTACTCTTAGAAAAGGGGAGTTTTTAAGTTAGTAATTACGCGTAAAATTACGCGTAAGTGTTCGTAAAATTACGCATACCTAGCAATTACGGTAGACAGTGTAATTACGATACCACTCTACTGCTTACGCGTAAATAATTACGCGTAAGACCGTAATTTACGCGTAGCGCTTACGCGTAAATTTACATTGAATTACGATGCGTAATTACGCTCATGCGTAATTTCGGCCCAGCACTGTACAGCTGGCCAAGGGGCATCTAAACATGGAAGAACGCAAAGGGAATACTAAGCTTGTAAGTAAGGAGCAAGACAGCCCTGCTACCCAAGGGATGTGTATATAACTGAAGGAGGCTGCTGAAAGTTAGAACTGGAAGAGGGGGCAGCACAAGGATTAGTAGGGGGGTGCCACATGGTAGTGGAGCCTCAAGAAAGGTGGCCTAGGGGCGGAGAACGTATAAATCAGGCCTTGGGGAGACCTACATCTGCGGTGGCGCTCCTAAACACCACATTGCATCCCGGGAGATGAAGTCCCATCAATGGACTTCATCTCCCAGCATGCATTGCAGCATCGGGGACCCGCGACACCACCACACCATCAGTTTCAATCTGTGGCACCTTCAGGTGTGGAGAAGATGGATGCCAGCAGATAGATGGGGGCTATGGAGTAGCCCTCCAAAGGAATGTAATGCTCCCCACCACCAAGGCACACTGTATTTCAGAGTAAGCGACTTTAGACAGAGGAGCCCAGTGGTTAGTGATCGGCGCATGGAGCCCGGAAGGAGGTGAGTTGTTTCTATTCCACTTTTTTTTTTGCGCTTACTCTGCAGTGGTGGGAGGAGCGGGATCCCGGGAAGAACGAGGAAAGAAGAAATTAGTGCCCCCCCTTCCCCGCTGTTGAGTCCCAGTGTGGCTGTGGCACCTCCCCCCTCAATCACTGTGCCCCCCTCCCTCACCGCGCCCTGGTCAGTAACCTGGCCCACCCGCTCCTAGAAACAGGGCTGGTGATTTGGGGGCCTGTAATCTTCTGTCTGTGGCAAAAATGCCATTCTGTACGTGTCTGTTTTTTTCTGCAGAGTGCTGTGTATAGAAATCTTCTGGCTTTAGCAAACATCGCTCTTTCCCAATGCCTCCATGTCAGCACAACGGGTATTAGTCCCACCCTAATATCCCACAGGACATGTGTGTATAAAAGCCTTTCAGTCCCTCCCACATTCGTCTTTTTTTCTTGTCCTCACCTTCTCTCAGGACTGTCGCAGGTATTCCTGCAGGTGTGTTTTACTTTTACCCCTTACCGGCTGCATCATGTAGCCCCCCCGCGCAGATGCCTCCCCTGCTGCGATGCCACTCTTGAGCCTTAAACAGGCTTCTATGTGGGGACCCAGTTCTGCTGGTACTTGGGGGTCCGGAGGTTGGAGCGTGTCAGGCATTAAAAATGCTTAGTGCTCATTTTAAAAAAAGGATTTACCTCCTCTTGTGCATGCTCCGTAAAGCGGGGTCGGCCGAGCATCCTTCCTCCCTATATTTTCCCCTCTCTTCCTGGACGCGTCTATGCACTCCATTACGGTGCCTTCCTGCGCTCCACGTACAGGAAGCGGAAGTGAGGTCCTCCGCTATCTCGCCTGTCATTGGCAGAGCGGTACTCGGCCGACGGTGGGGGCGGACCTTGGCGCAACATTTTAAAAATATTCGCCTGGTGCTGGCATCCGCTTCCGCGTGTAGAGGCTTTCGGAGGGGACCCTGCTAGCTGTCGGGCACGCTGATCACGGGAGGTGGTAGGTTTTTCCCCGGCAGATGGCTGATTCGTGGGGTGTGGGGAGAGGGAGTATTTCGCTTAGGGATATCATTCTCTTCTGTTCTTTCTCTCTCTATACTTTCCAGCTTCAGCAACAATTCCTGCTGCCACTATGGATGCTCCTGGGCCAATCACAGACCAGCGTTCTTTCTCATGGTAAGGGGCTATATGGTAGGTGTTATTTTGACAACTTTTTTGTCTATTTTGGGAGTGCTAATAAGAGTTTATTTCTCTTTTTATTGCAGCCCTACGGGCAGTCGATACTGGAGATACTCATACTCTCCCCCCAGAGAGCATTATAGAAGACGCTCACGGAGTAGATCACGCTCCCGCAGAAAGTCCAGATCAAAGACTCCTCCACCTTATCAGAGGGAAAAGCCGTGCTGGGCTTGTGGCAAACGGGTGGCGCCGGGAAAACTTGTGTGCGCCAAGTGCTTTGAGGAGCTGGGGAAGGAGCCGGCATCGGAACCAATAGATATCACTGGAGCTATACAAAAGGCTGTACAAGATTCAATGAACTCTTATATTGCCAGTCTCCCAAATCACCCGGTGGGACAAGATCAGCCCTCTACCTCAGCCATTAAGCCGATGGAGACTGACTTAGACATTGGATTTGATTTTGCCCTTGTAGAGCCTTTTATTAAGGCGGTTCGGGAGGCGATAGATTGGGAGGATTCAGAGGAGGAAAATGAGGAGAAAAGGAAACCTAAAAAAAGTTATTACAAACATCTGGACAAGTCTAGATTATCCTTTCCAGTTATGAGTGAGATTCAGGCCATTGTAGATGAGGAATGGCAAAAAATGGAGAAAAAGGCCCCATTAGCCAACAGGCTGGCAAAGCTTTATCCTCTACCACAAAAACAAACAGAACTATTAGACACAGCACCAATAGTTGATGCAGCGGTGGCGAGGTTAGCTAAGCACGTGACTCTCCCTATTGAAGGCTCCGTTTCAGTCATAGAATCTCTTGACCGTAAACAGGATTTAGACCTAAGGAAGGTTTATACTAGCTCAGGAGGAGCCTGCAGGCCAGCCATAGCCCTTACCGCTGTGGGTAAAGCGATCCAGGCTTGGACAGCAAACATTGAGCAGGGAATTCTTGAGGATTTGGATAAGGATATACTAATCCAAAAGCTTGAAGATCTTAAGGTCTCGGGAGAATTCGTCGGAGAGGCGGCTATTGATATAGTCAGGTCCACAGCTAGATCCATGCTGTATTCGGTCACGGCTAAGAGGGCCTTATGGCTGAAATCCTGGGCGGCAGACCCGACCTCCCGCCAGGCATGGTGCAAAATCCCTTTCGACGGGAAGTCGCTCTTTGGTGACAGACTGGACTCGGCTATTTCTCGAGTGACTGGCGGGAAGTCGGGTCTCCTTCCACAGGATAAGAAAACTAAAAGAAGATACAATCTTTCTTCCTCCCAAGTGCAAGGATCCAGATACCGCAATGCCAGATCATACAGACCTGGAGGTGGCTACAGGAATTGGCAATCAACTCCGACTACTACCGGAAGGTTCACAAAACAGAAATCCTCTCAGCCTAAGCAGCAATCCAAGAAGTTATTTTGACGGTTCGAATGTCCAGATAGGCCCAGTCGGCGCGAGGTTAAAACAATACAGCCATATATGGATAGAGGAAATAAAATCTCCTTGGATAAGGCGAACCGTAACGACAGGCCATTTCTGGACATTCAGGAGTCCGCCGCCAGACAACCATTTCAGGACGACAAGAATACCTTCTTTTCCGGGAAAATTGGATATCTTGGAAAAATATCTGAAAGATCTAATCCAGAAACAAGCCATCATGCCAGTTCCCATGGCAGAAAGGTTTCAGGGCTTCTACTCAAAACTCTTTTTCGTAATAAAAAAATCAGGGGATCTCCGTCCAGTCCTGGACTTGAAGCACCTGAACTCCTATATTCAGCTGGAACACTTCAAAATGGAATCGTTAAACACAATTATAATGGCGGTGACACCCGAAGACTTTATGGTATCGATCGATCTCGAGGATGCGTACCTCCATATCCCCATCCAGAAGAATCTACAGAGATACCTAAGATTTGCCGTGGACAAGCGCCACTTCCAGTTTACCTGCTTGCCCTTTGGCATATGCCCAGCGCCCAGGACATTTTCAAAGGTCCTGTTGGAGGTGATAGCAATTGTGAGGCTTCAAAACATCAGAGTATTTCATTACCTGGACGATGTGCTTCTAATGGCGGGGTCTTTTCAGGACTGTATGAGACACAAACAAATTCTAATAGACATTCTTGTACACTTCGGATGGCTAATAAACTACAAAAAGAGCCACCTAACCCCATCCCAAGATCTGGTCTATTTAGGTGCAAGGTTTCGAACACGGGAAAATTCGGTGGGGTTACCGGAACAGAAAATCCCGGTGATAAAGCAAAGGATCCTGCAACTTCTACTGGCCTCACAGACGCAAGCAAGAGCCTGTCTAAGGGTGTTGGGGACAATGTCCTCCACAATACCGATGATCCCATGGGCCCATTGGAACTTAAGGAGCCTCCAAAGAGGATTTCTGGAACAGTGGGATGGAGTGAGTATGACTCAGTCAATACTGGTGACACGCCTAATGAAGAAGGACCTGGGTTGGTGGCTAACGGATCACAACTTAACGAAAACAATGCCACTAACAGCGAGAAAACCTGTGATAGTGAACACGGATGCCAGTACCAGAGGTTGGGGAGCAGTCTGTGGCTCTCAAATAGCACAAGGAAGGTGGCCGGTATGCATGGCCCACTGGCCAGCCAACAAGTTAGAGCTCAGGGCAGCACTCTGCGCCCTATACCACTTCAGAAACATACTTCAGGGGACAAATGTGTTACTGGAAATGGACAACAAGACAGCCGTAGCTTATGTACGCAATCAAGGGGGCTCTCACAGTCGGTCCCTTATGGAGGAAGCTACCCTAATATTCAGGTTCGCAATGACAGATCTGGAATCAATCTCAGCGACATATATCCCAGGGGAATCCAATGTAATCCCGGATTATCTGAGCAGAACAAGGGTCTCAAACAACGAGTGGGAACTGGACAACTCTGCCTTCGAAGCAATCTGTGCTCACTGGCAGAGACCGGAGTTAGATCTAATGGCCTCCAGAGCGAACAGGAAAGTCCAGAGGTACTTCAGCCGTTATCCAGAGAGGGAGGCGGAGGTATACGATGCACTGGTAGCTCCATGGACGTTTCAGGTGGCCTATGTTTTCCCACCAGTCCCCCTTATCATGAGACTGCTAAGGAGGCTAGCATTGGAGCCCGTGATACTCATAGCGGTTTTGCCGTACTGGCCAAAACGCCCCTGGTTCCCTATGATTGCTCAGATGGCGACGACTCAACTATTCCAGATCCCACTCAGCAGAACACTATTATCCCAGGGCCCGGTATTGCATCCGAATTCGGCCCGGCTGAACCTCAGGGCGTGGAAATTGAAAGGCGCAAGCTAGAGGAACTTGGATGTTCAGAGTCCGTTATCTCAACCCTTCTGAAATCCAGGAAAACAACAACCAATTCAACATATCATAGAACATGGAAGGTTTACATAGACTTTGCCTCAAAACAGCAGTTCGATCCCATACATCCGCCTACTCATCAACTTGTAGCCTTTCTTCAGTCAGGGCTAGATAAGGGTCTGGCCTACCGTACAATTAAAGTACAAATATCCGCAATATCAATATTAACAGACTATCGTTGGGCTCTAGAGCCTCTGATTAAACGATTTATGACCGCCGTACTTAAGATACGTCCTCCATCCAGACCTATCTTCCCTAAATGGGATCTCCCACTAGTGCTGGACTACCTGACGAAAGCACCGTTTGAGCCTCTTCAGGACTGTTCATTGTGGCACAAGACTTTAAAATCAGTTTTTCTGGTGGCAATCACCTCGGCCAGAAGATCTTCCGAGTTACAGGCCCTCAGCCATTTGGAACCATACTTAATCTTTTACCAGGATAGAGTGCAGATCCGTCCGGTTCAGGGTTTCTTACCAAAGGTTACGTCTACTCTTCACATTAATCAGGAATGGTCCTTACCTACCTTCAACCAGGATCATAGCCCTGTCTCAGACTCTCTGGATGTAGCCAGGACATTAAAATCCTATTTGGACGCTACCAGAGACTTCAGAAAGTCAGATAGGCTATTTGTGGTTCCAGCTGGTTACCGCAAGGGCGAGGCAGCTTAAGCCAGAACCTCCTGGTTGGTTCGTACTATACAAGGAGCCTATAAAGCGGCAGGCACTTCTCCGCCCACAGACATACGGGCGTATTCAACCAGGGGCTTAGCAGCCTCCTGGGCAGCCAGTTCTAATGTTTCAGTCTCCAAAATATGCCAGGCAGCAAATTGGAGTAGTATTAATACGTTTGTAAGACATTATCAGGTTGATACTGCTACGAATACCACAGTGGACTTTGGAAGAGCTGTTTTATCTTCTTGTCCTCATTCTGTTCCTTCTGTTTATTGAAAATGCAAGTATAGCATACTGTTGTGTTAATAAATTTGACTGAGTTTCACCTGCTCCAGTTGCCCTCCCGTATTGGGTTTTTTCTAGTTACGTCCCGTTGTGCTGACATGGAGGCATTGGGAAACCGGAAAATTGAATACTCACCTACCGGTAATTTTCCTTTCCTGATGCATCCATGTCAGCACAAGGGACCCACCCATGGTTCGGTGAGGTACTAGTTACAAGACGAATGTGGGAGGGACTGAAAGGCTTTTATACACACATGTCCTGTGGGATATTAGGGTGGGACTAATACCCGTTGTGCTGACATGGATGCATCGGGAAAGGAAAATTACAGGTAGGTGAGTATTCAATTTTCCGTTTTCTGAAGCTCCATCTCTGTACATAGTGAAGGTCCGTGCGCTGTCTGCGTTTTCCAATACTACTCCTTTGTGGCTAAACCTGATATTTGTGTCTGCGCACAGGGCCGGTTCTAGTAACAATGGGGCCCCAAGGCAAAATTAACCCTGTGTGTCCCCCAACAGACACCCCCGACCAAAAAGTGGCATTAAGGGCCCTTTGCTGCAGCCAAATTTTCCTCCTGGCCCCCTGAGCTGGCTGCTGACATTCCCTTCCTATCACCTCCGAACTAAACTGTGCTCCCCAGGGCCTCTGCAGAGTCTATGGCTGAGCAGCGTCCCACCTGCCCGCCAGCACAGAGGCCTCTACTCTGCCAGAGACTCTGCAGAGGCCCCAAGAGCCACAGTTAATGTGGGGAGGGGAGGTACACCTGGGGGCCCCTACAGGCTCCGAGGCCCTGGGGAAGTGCCCCCTTTGCCTCTATGATAGCGCCGGCCCTGTTTGCGCAAGGACTCACACTTACTTAGTTACACTTGTTTAATCACAAATAAAAAGTATACACATCCCGACAAGGGTTTTGGCTCTTGCCTTCATCAGGGGATCACATACAGAATGGTGTTTTGCCACAGCCGGAGAATTACATATCATCACGGCCTCTGGAATAACTTGACCCCACTGAATCGAGGACATCTATGGTTCATATGATGGAAAAGGTACTGCACAAATGACTGTACTAACTGAAACTATGGCCGGCCTTTGCCCTGAGCAAAAGGGGCACCAGGACTTCCCGCAGCTACAAGAACCGGGTCCTGTCACTGCTGTCAGTCAGAGCCAGTCTGACATAAGAGAAGTGCGCCATTTGCGTATCTCTCCAGAAGCCGCTGGAGAGATACGTAGAGGGCGCACTTCTCCTGCGTAGACTGGCTCCGATGACATTAGTGACAGTACCTGGTTCTCGTAGCTGCCGCCAGTGGAGGATGGCGGCGTGGGATCGATCCAGGCTGATGGGGCTGGAGGAAGCCCCAGGTATGTATCATTTTTTTTAATTTATTTGATCTCTGAGTCCCTTTAAATGCAATCAGCGTATGTCAGGGCAATAATCTCCGAGATGAGCGTTCGTTTAAGCGGAGATGGAATGTGTACTCAGGGCTGATAATAAATCATTCACTTGAAAAAAATAAATAAATAAAAAGAGAGAAATTAAAAAAAAAAAACTCTAAATTTAAGTGAGATGTGTCACTGAGCCTGAAACGTGGCAATTAGCGGGGCCTATATTTGGAAAATCGAGCATCTGCTTGAAAATTGCCACCTGCAGCATTTAACAACTTTACACTAACATTGCATTTACATTCAGCAGAGAAAATCACTGCTAACAGCTCATCATTCAGGACCATTTGATTCAGGAAGTGGGGGCAGAGTTTTACGTAACGCTGCTGCCCCTCTAATGCCACCCTGAAGAGCTCAATCAGAATGCGACTCATGAAAGATGCATCAGTGTGATGAGCTAAATGTCACCAGCCAGCAGAGCGTCCGCAGATATTTTTTGAGGCGGTTTGGGCAATATTTCTTTCTCTCTTATTTGTTGTTTTGGGGGGGTTTTTTGCAACCCGCACAAGAAAGAGATTTTGGGGTTGATTCACAAAACGTTTTTTTTCATAAATTATCTTGTTTTTACAACAGGAGAAATTGGCAGCATAGATGTGCAGAGCCCAAAACACGGGCAGAATACACAACTTGCAATCAGATGCGGCAAATGGAGGACGTTAGCTTCCAAAAACAGTTTGCTCAGTACTAGACTCTTCCATGACGTTGACGTGCCCTCCCGGAAGAGCCCTAACCAACAGCTAACAATTAAAACATAGTATGAACCTGCTAGCCATAGATGTTCTACACATTTTCTAAAGAACAGCAAAAAAATTGGCAGCACTCCTAATCAGGCTGCAACTGAAATGAAACCAACAGAGATGTGCAGCGCCCCCTAGGGACTTAAATACACACCATAAATACAAATCAGATGCAAACTATGCACTAAACACTAATCTAGATAAATGAAATGCAAACTGATAAACATAGATGCATCTAACCATAAGTAGACTTACAGTTTTGTACAACAGGAGAAATCAGCAGTGCTTCCAAATGCAGGTTGCACCCAAGTTGACCAGCTGCATAGATGTGCAGAGTTAGTTTCCCCTTAAAAATAGGCCCAAGACTATGATGGACATATGATTATGGTAGGGATTAGATTGTGAGCCCCGCTGAGGATCAGTTAGTGACAAGACAATAGAGATGGCCTAACTGTTCGCCGGTCAGTAGTATTCTGCGAACATCCGCTGTTCGCATTCGCGGCGAACAGTGAACATCTCGCTTGTTCAATTCACCCCCTATCCATTATCATTGAGCTAAACGTTGACCCCTTACCTCACAGTCAACAGACACATGACAGCCAATTAGCTAGCACCCTTTCCTGGACCTCCCAACCTTCTATCAAAAGGTAGGTAGGGAAAGCCTAAGCTAGGCCTGTGTTCTGGTTCCTCACTAGCGGTGAAAGCACTCCAAACAGTCCTTTTGAGGCGTACGTTAAAAAAGGGCGCCGGGAAAAAAGAGCGCAGGGTTTTAAATGATAAGCATGAATAACGTTTAAAAAAGAATTGTGCTATATTTTGTTTAAAAATAATGTTTTATAAAGTTATAAATCATTAAATAATGTGTATGAAATCGGGAATTGTAAAACGTTAATCTTCCCTGTTTAAAAAGTGAAATGTATAATAACGTTTTATAAAAGATTAATAAGAATGTTACTAAAACTATACTTATCCCTACTCTCACACAGAACACTCCCTGTACCTATCCCTAACCCCTAAACCCCCCTGGTGGTGCCTAAACCTAAGACCTCCCTGGTGGTGCCTAAACCTAAGACCCCCCTGGTGGTGCCTAAACCTAAGACCCCCCTTGTGGTGCCTAAACCTAAGACCCCCCTTGTGGTGCATAAACCTAAGACCCCCCTTGTGGTGCCTAAACCTAAGACCCCCCTGGTGGTGCCTAAACCTAAGACTCCCCTGGTGGTGCCTAAACCTAAGACCCCCCTGGTGGTGCCTAAACCTAAGACCCCCCTGGTGGTGCCTAAACCTAAGACCCCCCTTGTGGTGCCTAAACCTAAGACCCCCCTTGTGGTGCCTAAACCTAAGAAGACCCCCCTGGTGGTGCCTAAACCTAAGACCCCCCTGTGATAAGCATTAATAACGTTTTAAAAAAATATTGTGCTGTTGTTCGTTTAAAAATAATGTTTTAAAAAAATATTGTACTGTTTTTCGTTTAAAAATAATGTTTAAAAAATTATAAATCATGAAATAATGTGTAATCATGAGAAGCAGTTATAAAATATTAAAAGTCTCCGGGCGCCGCTTGTAAAACGTTATTTTTCTCCGGCGCCCTTTTTTCCTGTTGGGTGCCCATTAAACGATATTTATTATAGGAGTGAATGGCGGCGCCCTTTTTGTCCACCTGCCTCATGCACCCAAATTTCCTGCTTCCCCTTTTGGAGGGCTAGCACATCGGTCTCCTGTGGTTTTTTTGTGTGTGACACTCCACAGCCCACTGACACCCAGAGCTGTGTGCACAGTACTGCTGTTGCCTCATTAAGTTGCAGACACAGAACCACTCCAGGGCATTATTATGTCACTGTATTCTGATAGTACTATTGCATTTCTCTGTGTGTGACACTCCACAGCCCACTGACGCCCAGAGCTGTGCATAATGTGATTTCTGCCCTTTAGGGATTAAATCCTGTCTTTCCATCAACTTCGTAATTGTTGGTGGGACTTTTGGCATGGATCCCCCTCCGGCATGCCCTGTCCAGGTGTGTTAGACCCTTTGAAACAAGTTTTCCATCACTTTTGTGGCCAGAAACAGTTTGTGGGTTTTGAAATTCACCTGCCCATTGAAGTCTATGGCGGTTTGCCAGATTCGCCTGTTCGCGAACATTTTTTCGAAAGTTCACCTGTTTGCCATTCGCGAGCGTAGAATTCTATGTTCGCGACATCTCTACAAGACAATATACTCTGTGGACGATGTGGGCACTGTATAAACACTAAACAATCACTAAAAAATAATAATAAAGTTAGCATTTTTGTTATTATACCGACAAGTAAAGTGCAAGTCAAAGGTACATAAAATTAACATCAAAAATTTGTTTCAGCTCAGAACCATTAGTATCTTATTAACCATTTTAATTACTACATAATAATATTGTGAAATTAGAAAATATATGTTTTATCATTAACTTTCTTATTTTTCTGAGTAGTTTAATTAGTTTTCACCCTTTCTCTGTTTCCTCCCTTCTATGACTTTCTGAATGGCTGAATGTTAGTTACCGACAGCTCCTGGCTGGAGATACAGAACATGTCACTTGTTTTACCACATGCTCTAAACTTGGTGAATTGATATTTATGAGGTATTTACCTCACAAGTCGGTAATTTACTCAGCAATTTTAGTTTTCCATGCAGGAACAGCCTTAAAGAGAACCTGTACTGAGTAAAAATATTTAAAATAAACACATGAGGTAACTTCAAATGAACATTACATAGTTACCTTGCCATCAGTTCCTCTCAGAAGCTCACCATTTTCTTCTGACAATAATCCCTTCCAGTTCTGACAATATTTTGTCAGATCTGAAATATATCAGTTGCTGTCAGCAAAATATCAGTTGCTGTCAGTTATAGCTGAGAGGAAAACTGATGTACCAAGTAATGTTCACGTTTCCCTATGGCTCAAGTGGGCGACGTTACAGTTTAACTGTGTGCTGACCAGAAAGCTGTTATGGGTAATGGCCATTTTCAAAATGGAGGACGGAAAATTCCCTTGATCACAGTGGACAAACATGATGCGGGAGAGGAGAAAGACACTGAGGAGTAGACTATATGGAAGGTAAGTATGACTTGTGTATGCTTATTTTGACTTTTAATTTTCAGTTCAGGTTTTCTTTAAGGTTCGTATACACGTCCGATAAAGATCGTTCGAAACGAACGATTTGTGACGTATGCACGATATTAAAATGAGAAGTGAATAATCGTTCGTAACGAACGACCGTGTACACACATTTTTCTAAAAAGTACTGAACGACGACCAATAAAAAATGCGTGCGCAAACGGAAGTGACGCTATTAAAAATCGGCCGACGTAGTACACATGTAACGATGTTTGTTTTGTGAACCGTACGTTTTACAAGATAAATGTATTTATCTCGGTGGGAAGTACGTTATTTAACATTCGTACAGCGTAAAGTATCATAAAAAGTGGCCAATCACGTAATGCTAGTACCAAATAGAATATAGGAAGTGACGTTTACAGATGGCTTTTTCAATGTATCGAATGTGTACCTAATTAACGAGAATATATATAGGGAGTGGGCAACTTCCGGAACTACAAACATGCGCAGAACATCACAGATAACCGTTATCGGACGATCTTTGTACACACTACAATGTTTGAACAATTATCTGTTGGATCGGCCGGATTAAATGATAATGATCGTTATCGTTCAAAAAAACGTTTGTTGAAAAATTAGAAACGCACGATTATCGCTCCAATTATCGTTACCGTCCATTTTCAAACGATGTGTACACAGCTTTAGTGAATTAACATGTCACAAAGTGTTTGGTAAAATCAGATGTTTACCACTTTACTGCATGCTGAGGTAATGCTTTGTGAACTGAAGCCAAAGTGGTGGTCCAATACTCTCGCCTTGGCCTTGCAGCGTTGGATCTCCGTTTCGAATCCCCGCCAGGGCACAAGCTCCACTGAGTTTGTATGTTCTCTCCATGCCTGCATGGGTTTCCCCCGGGCATTCCGATTTCCTCTCACATCCCAAAAATATATAGATAAGTTAATTGGCTTCCACGTAAATTGGCCCTAGACTACGATACATACACTACACGATACATACATAGACATAGGACTATGGAAGGGGTTAGATTGTGAGCCCCTCTGAGGGACAGTTAAGTGACAAGACAATATACTCTGTACAGCGCTGCAGAAGATGTTGGTGCTTTATAAATACTGAATAATAATAATAATCAGTGTTGGAGTCTTCAGTGTAAAATTATGTTGGTAGTCTGTAGCGATGCCATTGTATGAAAATATTACAGAGGTGAAACTGTACTGGAGTAGGAAATAGTATGATTGGCTGGTTCTTTGTAAAGTATTAAAGTTAATAGAGGCACTAACGCTTGTGACTACTGCTACTGAGGCACTTTGTATTGATCTGATGAAGCGGGCCAGGATCTGTGAAACGCGTTGTCTTGTGGTTTATTCTTCCAAGGAGTTAAGACAAAATCACTCCTGCCTAGCATACCATAGTCATATAAATACTATATCCAGGGCTCCTCCAACAGTATCTTTTAGATTAGTATATACCCCTTGGGGTTTTCAGGTTTGCAAACCTCGTGTTTCCAAAATCTCAAGGAGAGCAACTGCTCAGCACCTGCATAGCAGACCTGGTATACCGAGAGGGGATGGTTATTTCCTAAAGACTTGGACAGTGGTTGCGAGTTATTACAACCAGGGGGGTAACTACCATGTATGGGGCCTCCCTGCAAAAAACAAATGCAAGGGCCCTACTAAGTCCATGGCCCGTGCCCCCTCCCACCCCAAGGGACCAGGCAGGCAGACAGTAAATAAACATCCCCACCACCTACTTCCCCATGCAGAATAGGGCATGTAGTATTACCTGCTTCCAGTACTGCAGGTCTCCTCTGTGCATCACAACACATGGCTCCCTATCACATGACCAATGCGAGTCATGTGATCGGGAGATCGGCTAAGGGCTGCAGAGAGTGCTGCTGCTGTGATGCACAGATTTGTGGGGCTGGGATATATAATGCTCCCTGTGCTACTCTGCATGCAGATGGCAGGAGGAGGGGACCCCAAAGCCCCTGGGCCCCCTGTAATCGCGGGGGTTGCAGGGGTTATTGTTACGCCCATGCTTACAGCCCACCTTTGTGAGTATAATACATCTCCTATAAGGAGACAAAAAAGGAAAAAACCGAGAGCCGCTGATAGTGCAGATTATAACACAATTGAAACCAGTAGATGACATAGAGCAATAATACTCACAAATCTGGGGTACCACGAAGGCAACCCCTGTGGAGGCAGGTGAGGAGTATATAACCTGATTCCATTCAAGGTTAAAGAGGAACTCCAGCCTAAACAAACATATTGTCATTAAGTTACCTTAGTTATGTTAATTAAAATGGATAGGTAATATAATCTCTTACCCACCCTGTTTTAAAAGAAAAGGCAAATGTTTGATTTCATGAGGGCGGCCAACTTTTTGCTTGAAAGGAGGTGACAGGGAGCATGAGACACAGTTCCAACTGTCCTGTGTCCTGAGCACCTCTCCCAGTTGTTAGGCAACGTGAATAACAACGTAGGAAATCCCATCATGCTCTGCACAGCATCAGGGGAAAAAAAGCCCAGGCTTTTTTTCTTTGATGGGTGGAGCTTAGGTAAAAATGCAGCTAAAAATGATGCTTTGGTAAGTAAAACAAAGTTCTGATACTGTGAAACTGTTAAAGAAACACCAAGCCTTTTTAGTTCTGCTGAGTAGATTTTTAGTCCGGAGGTTCACTTTAAGAAGTCGCTCTGTGTAGAAAAGGGAAAACACACCCCTTCAACAAAGGTGGACGAACAACTGGAAAAACAATGTATTATAAATTGTTACATTTGTATATTGACTCTGATATGAATACACAATTTATGTTCTATTAGTTTAAAAATGTCCATAATTTGCACACCATGCTTTTATAAATATATAGCTTAGCCAAGTGTTTTATAGTTCCCTTAGTTATAGTTCCCTTAGTTACTCTTAATTTGCCTGAAGAATCTGGAAATATCCTGCGAAACACGTAGCTCTGTGGCGTTATCGAAGTTTTTTCGAACTACACTCATAATTGACCTGTGTCATTTATTGGGAGGTAAGTCCACCACTACCTCCCATTTTTATCAGTTTTAAAAACAATTGTTTTTATTCTGCTGGTGCCTCTGTTCCAGTCATTTTCCCATAAAACATATCGTTTTGATATTATCATCCTTTACATAGGAATGCATTCAACATTGCCCTGGAATTACCATATTTTTCAGACTATAAGACGCTCCTGACCATAAGAGGCACCTAGGTTTAGTGGACAAAAACCAGGGGATAAAATATATACTAAGCTTGGTGCATTCATGGTGAAGGGGCATCTTGTGGATTATGCCCCCTTTGTACCTCATGCCCCCTTGTATCTTTTGTTTCCTCCTCTGTTCCTCATGTGTCCTCCTCTCTGCCCCTTTGTGTCCTCCGTTTGCCCCCCTGTGTCCTCCTCTGCATTGGCACAGTACAGGGAGTCCCTGACATTGCGGCGGGTGGGAGGATTGCATTGGCTGGTGTTCACAAGGAACTCCCTGCATTTGGACTATAAGACGCAGTGATTCCCCCCCCCCCCTACTTTTGGGGGAGAAAAAGTGAGTCTTATAGTCCCCAAAATACAGTAATTGGTCCATTCAAACAAGTAGGATTGCATTTGCTGGTAAGCAGTCTTATAGTCTAAAAATACAGTACTTAACCATTAACTATAACACTCTATGACTTATTTACTACAAGTAAGACACAGACAACAACGTGGAGCTTAACAGGCCGCTGCCTTTTTTTATTGGGGGTACCAACCATTTATACATATGCATACATATATATATATATATATATATATATATATATATATATATATACTAGCTGATTGCCCGGCGTTGCCCGGGAATATATTTGGCTGGTGTCGGCTCCACCCACTTTTTCTAACCCTAACAATTAATCAATGACCAAGTTTGTGAGCTTTGTGGTCTTTGGCATCAATAATTTGTATTGAAATGAAAAAATATGATGGGTTGTTTGTGGCTCCACCCCCTTTTCTGAATTTGAACCCCAGTCACCCAATGACCAACTGTACCAGGTTTGAGGCCTCTGCCATTAACAGTGCAAGAATGGTAGCAATTAAATATTCCACTTGAAAAGCAATAGGTGAAGCTTTATACACTATTGTAGGCTCCACCCACTTTTCTGAATATTAATCCCATTCACTGAGTGAGCAACTGTGAAAAGTTTAAGAACCCTCCAATTAACAGTGTAAGAATGGCTGCAGTTTACATTTTCCCAGTGAAATTTGTATTTGTCTCCACCCACTGATGACCTGACATTGCCCGGGTATGTATTTGACAGGTGTTGGTTCCGTCCACTTCTTCTAACCCTAACGCACAAACACTCAATGACCAAGTTTGTGAGCTTTGGGGTCTTTAGCATCAATAATTTGTATATTCCCATAGAAATTAAATAAATCAGATTGGCTGTTTGTGGCTCCACCCCTCTCCAGCATTTGAACCCCAGTCACCCAATGACCAACTGTAGCAGGTTTGAGGCATCTGCTATTACCAGTGTAAAAATGGCAGCAATTTAAAAATTCCCCTTGAAAATCAACAGGTGAATTTTGATTGGCTATGATATGCTCCACCCACTTCCCTGAATATTAATCTCAGTCACCCAGTGACCATCTGGGCAACGTTTGGGAACCCTGCCATTAACAGTGTAAGAAGGCCTTCAGTCTACATTTTCCCAGTGAAATTTGGTTTTGGCTCTGCCTTCTTTTTGTCACCTGGACATACAGTCACTCAATGACCAAGTTTCTGAGCTTTGAGGTCCTTAGCATCAATAATTTGTATTTTCCAAGAAATGAAACTGTGGCTCTGTCCCTTTTCTGAATTTGAACCCCAATGACTAACTGTACCAGGTTTGAGGCTTGTGCCGTTAACAGTGCAAGAATAGCAGAAATTTTAATATTCCCCTTGAAAGTCAACATTTGATTTTGATTGGCTTTTTTAGGCTCTATCCACTGTTATGAATATTAATCCCAGTCACCCAGTAACCAATTGTGCAAAGTTTGAGAACCCTGCCATTAACAGTGTAAGAAGGGCTGCAGTTTACAATTTCCCAGAAAATCTGTTTTTGACTCCACCTACTTTTTGTAACCTTGACACACAGTCGACCAAGTTTGTGAGCTTTTGGGTTCCAGGCATCAAAATTGTGTGAATGGAAGCAGTTTATCAAAAAAAAAAAGCAGATCTGATTGGATTTTTGTGGCTCCACCCCTTTAGTGAATTTGAACCACAGTCACTTGATGATCGACTGTAGCAGGTTTGAGGCCTCTGCCATTAACAGTGTAAGAATGACAGCAGTTTCAATATTCCCCTTGAAAATCAATAGGTGAATTTTGATTGGCTCTTGTAGGCTCCACCTACTTTTCCATATATTAATCCTAGTCCCCCAGTGACCAACTGTGTCAAGTTTGAGATCCCTGCCATTAACAGTGTAAGAATCGCTGCAATTTATATTTTGCCATGTAAAAAGTTGTTTTTGGCTCTGCCCACTAACCTTGACATACAGTCACTCACTGACCAAGTTTATGAGCATTGTGGTCTTTGGCATCAATAAGTTGCATGTTACCATTGAAATTAAACAAATCTGATTGGCTGTTTTTGTCCCACTCCCTTTTCAGAATTTAAACCCCAGTCTCCCAGTGACTGACTGTACCAGATTTGAGGCCTCTGCCATTAAGAATGTATGAATAGCAGCAATGTAATTATTCCCCTTGAAAATCAAAAGGTGAATTTTGATTGGCTGTTGTAGGCTACACCCACTTTCCTGAATATTAGTCCCAGTCACCCAGTGGAAAACTGTGTCAAGTTTGAGAACCCTGCCAATAACAGAATGGCTGAAATCAATTTAAAAAATCTGATTGGCTGTTTGTGGCTCCACCCACTTTAGTGAATTTGGACCCCAGTCACCCAATAACTGACTGTATCAGGTTTGAGACCTCTGCCATTAAAGGATACCACAGCTGAATAAACAGATAACTCCAGTGTGTGGGGGGTCAAAAGTACATACTGTGACCTCCTCCTGCCCCCTCCGTCTGCCGCTGTTCGTGCACTATTCATGCCTGTGTCCCGGCGACTTGCTTGACCCTTGACCTGAACATATTTCTTCCCTCTTCACTTCTGGCCGGCGCATAGCTTTCGGCTCAGAAGCACGCTGTCCTCTCCGTCTAATCTGGGCTGCGTGTGCGCTCCATTACACCAAGCGTCACATGATTAGCATGTGACGCTTGGTGTATTGGAACACACACGCAGCCCAGATTAGACGGAGTAAAATGTAATGTAGATGTTCCCCCTTGAAAATCAATAGGTACATTTTGATTGGCTGTTTTTAGGCTCCACCCACATTTCTGAATATTAATCCCAGTCACCCAGTGGCCAATTGTGTCAAGTTTGGGAACCCTGCCATGTAAAAAATGAAGTTGTTGGCGCCGCACAATTTTTCTAACCTTGACATACAGTCACTCTATCAAGTTTATCAGCTTTGGGGTCCTTGGTATCAATACTTTGTATATTCCCATTGAAAAATAAACAAATCTGATTGGCTGTTTGTGGCTCCACCCCCTTTCTGAATTTGAACCCTAATCACCCAGTGACCGACTGTACCAGGTTTGAGGCATCTGCTATTAACAGTATAAGAATGGTAGCAGCTTAAATATTCCCTTTGAAAATCGAAAGGTGAATTTCTATTGGCTGTTGTAGGCTCCACCTACCTTCCAAATTCTTAATCTCATTCACCCAGTGACCAACTGTGCAAAGTTTGAGAACCCTGCCATTAACGGTGTAAGAATGCCTACAGTTTATATTTTCCCAGTGAAATTTGTTTTTGGCTCCGCCCACTTTTTGTAACCTGGACACACAGTCACTCAATGACCAAGTTTGTGAGCTTTCAGGTTCCTGGCATCAAAAATGTGTGAATGGAAGCAGTTTATCCACCAAGGAAATCTGATTGGCTGTTTGTGGCCCCGCCCCTTTAGTGAATTTGGACCCCAGTTACCCAAAGACACACAGTAGGAAGTTTGAAGCCTCTGCCATTAACAGTGTAAGAATGACAGCAGTTTAAATATTCCCCTTGAAAATCAATAGGTGAATTTTGATTGGCTTTTTTAGGCTCCACCCACTTTCTTGAATCTTAATCGCATTCACCCAGTGACCAAGTGTGGCAAGTTTGAGAACCCTGCGATTAACAGTCTAAGAATGGCTGCAGTTTACATTTTCCCATTTAAAATGAATAGGTGCAATTTGATTGGCTGTTTTATGCTCCGCCCACTTTTCCTGGATTTGAACCTCGGTCACCAAGTGACTAACTGTGCCAAGTGTGGGGACTCTGGCTTGATTACTGGCAGAATGGCAGCCTTTTCCATTTTTCCATTGACTTGAATGGGTGAAATCTGATTCGCTGTTTGTAGCTCCGCCCACATGTGCAGGGGGGACGCGAGACCCCCAGAACATATCATCCCAGGTAGTAAGGGATCTGTATACCAAGTTTCGTTCAAATCGGTCATGCCGTTTTCGCGTGATCACGGCACATACACACACACACACACACACACACACACACACACATACACACACACACACATACATACATACATACATACATACATACATACGATTTTATATATATAGATATATATATATATACACACACACTCACACACACACTGTATATATATATGTATATATATATATATATATATATATATATATATAACTTGAAATTTTAAATTTTCTTTTTTAAATATTCTCTTCCTTGAAAACCTCATGAACAGAGATTTACGGTCTGTGGACCAAAATCAATCAAACAACTCCGGAGTTCATGAAGTCCTTCATAAAATACCAGAAATACCCCCAATAAGGAGGGCAACAAAACTTAGCGTACAAAGGGGAAGGGTGGGCGGGCAGCTGCTCAGCTCTGCCTCAAGTGTCCTTGGCTCTCTAAAAGGAATACTTTTTATCAAATCCAAGCAAGCAGCTGATTGGTTAAGCTCCTCTGGAGGGAAAGCACAACCTCCAATTTTCTTCAAGCCGCAGCTGATTGGCTCGCAGCCCAACATCTGCTTTCCAATGGCATCTTCTGGAAGGTAAGCTACTTCCACATAGTGACTGTAACACAAAGAACGTAAAAGTAAAGGAAAAAGGGGGGGTGGGGAGCATAAGTCATAAAGCCACATTGACTAAATTCAATATAAAAATATACAAATTTTATTAATGTCATCTTAAACAAATTTTAAAAGAAAGCACCGGTACACACTGCCATAGAGCCTCACCCCGCACGCATCCAACAAACATACCACTACCTAGGATCACCTAATGTGATCGGGGATCCCGGATGGGTACAAACATAGGCCTGGGGAAATTCCTTGAACAAAGTGTCCTCCAGACAGGTCAAACAGCAAACTGACAATGTTCAAAAAATGCAGGGAAAAATCCGGATGCAGCAGCACAAAAAAGCAAACAGTCAGTTAGCAAGCAAGCGAAGCCCAAATCAGTAGAAAAGGTAGCAGCAAAAGCACAAATGCGTATGAGCACAGGAAGGAAACATACTGTACCCACTCCAGACGCAGCCTAAATGGAGTCCAGTTAGCTCCTCACTTTTCAGGTATCTCGACCCCTTGATGGAAACTCACAGCTGGGGGAGTACCAGAAGATCCAATATCGATGGGTCCATGCATCAATGCTGCTGGGTATGGCTGTATAGATCACTCATGCAGTTTGTTGTAATGTATCACTCTGTATGATCAAAGGGCCGTGGGCTGGCTGTAGTCAGTCCGATGGACGCCCTGGGGCTGAGAGATGACCAGGCAAGGAACATGGATGGAAAATGGAGAGCATGCGGAGGTCTCCAGGCAGGGACCGTGCTAGCAGCACGCCAGCAGCCCTGACATGTTTCGCCGGGTCTACCGGCTTTTACGAAGGGAGGCGTGGCAGGAAGGAATCCCCGCATCCAGTCATTTATGCAGGACGCGCAAGCGGACATGCAAATGTCCGCACGCGTCATTACATATGCGTCATACGCGTCACCCGACTCCCCCTCCCATCCATAACCAATCATGGTGCCGGAAAAACGATCCCGGCGACTCGCGGCAGATGGAATGGCCAGCGTGGTTGGTCAGGACGGGGGGGGGGGGGAAGAGAAGGGGCATGGCTGAAGACCGGGGACAAAATAAATTAACAAAAAAGAGAGGAATTAACTAAAGTGAACCAAACACAAACACACAGTCAAACAAAACAAAATCATTCAAAAATTATTCAAAATTATTCAAACATTGGTTTTGGAGCAGAGACAGCATATTCAAAAAACATGTTAAGTATGGACACAATAAAATTGCAAAATGCAAAAATATGTCCAAAGAGTGTGCCAGCATGGCACAAACACTTACAATGAAACAAAAATGGTAATAATGATCGAATGCCTGCCGTGCAGCGATGCTGCACCAGGACAGACAAGGAGACACAGGTGGGAACCAGACACGGGGGGGGGGGGGGGGGAAAGGGAGAGAGAGTATAGGGGGCGCATACTCCACAGACCAAGGCGGAGAGAGAAGGAGGGGTTGGGTGGGAGGATCCACAGTAATATGGATCGGGGGACAGAGTAAATCAGTTGGGTAAAAAGGCCGCAAAACCAACCGTTTCGTTAAGGCCAGGATGTTCAGTGGCCCCTAGCTCAAAAATCCATCTAGACTCTTTTTGCAAGAGCAGACGATCGTAATTACCACCTCTGATGGTGGTGTGCACACGGTCGAGGCCGACAAAGCGTATACCTCGAAAATCGCCCCCATGCACAGATCTAAAATGTCTCGCAACCGGTGTGGTGGACGCAATGCTCTTGATGTTGGCTATATGTTCACCAATTCTAGATTTAAAATCGCGTCCTGTTTTACCGATGTAAAACGCGCCACATTGGCACATAAGAAGGTAAACCACAAAATGGGTATTACAATTTACATAGTGTTGTAAACGCCAACGGTGTCCGCCGGGAAGAGTTACTTCCCTTCCGATGGCCAAAAACCGACAGACATTGCATCCACCACAACCGTAGGTCCCGGCTACGATACAATGGGGTCGTGTGACCGCAGTGCCCTTAAAGTGGCTCTTAACGATCAGGTCGCGGAGAGATGGTGCACGCCTAAACGTGACCTTAGGCTCAGATGTCACTAGAGGCTCAATTTTAGGATCATTGGTAAGGATATACCAATGTCGTTGCAAAATGCGAGTGATTTCTTTATATTGTGCAGAATAGCGCACACACAAACGTGTAGGATTGACCTCATCTCTCCGGGGCCCGTGCACTGACAAGAGTGCACTGCGGTCAGCCATGCGAGCTCGCTGATAAGCCTGACGCAGTAAGCGATCAGGATATCCCCGGTCTCTAAAACGTGACCTAAGATTCATTGCTTCATTCTCAAATGCATCAGGAGACGAACAATTTCTCCTGACGCGGAGGTACTGGCCCACAGGGATACCCCTGACAGTATGTCCGGGGTGGAAACTATCAGCCATCAATAGGGCATTGGTGGACGTTTCCTTCCTGTATAAGCTCGTAGACAAGCAGCCCTGATCATCAATTATGACCCAGATGTCTAAGAACGCAATCTTCTCGGAGTCCATTGACATCGTAAAGCGTACTTTTTGTAACCTGGACACACAGTCACTCAATGACCAAGTTTGTGAGCTTTCAGGTTCCTGGCATCAAAAATGTGTGAATGGAAGCAGTTTATCCACCAAGGAAATCTGATTGGCTGTTTGTGGCCCCGCCCCTTTAGTGAATTTGGACCCCAGTTACCCAAAGACACACTGTAGGAAGTTTGAAGCCTCTGCCATTAACAGTGTAAGAATGACAGCAGTTTAAATATTCCCCTTGAAAATCAATAGGTGAATTTTGATTGGCTTTTTTAGGCTCCACCCACTTTCTTGAATCTTAATCGCATTCACCCAGTGACCAAGTGTGGCAAGTTTGAGAACCCTGCGATTAACAGTCTAAGAATGGCTGCAGTTTACATTTTCCCATTTAAAATGAATAGCTGCAATTTGATTGGCTGTTTTATGCTCCGCCCACTTTTCCTGGATTTGAACCTCGGTCACCAAGTGACTAACTGTGCCAAGTGTGGGGACTCTGGCTTGATTACTGGCAGAATGGCAGCCTTTTCCATTTTTCCATTGACTTGAATGGGTGAAATCTGATTCGCTGTTTGTAGCTCCGCCCACGTGTGCAGGGGGGACGCGAGACCCCCAGAACATATCATCCCAGGTAGTAAGGGATCTGTATACCAAGTTTCGTTCAAATCGGTCATGCCGTTTTCGCGTGATCACGGCACATACACACACACACACACACACACATACACACACACACACATACATACATACATACATACATACGATTTTATATATATAGATATATATATATATACACACACACTCACACACACACTGTATATATATATATATATATATATATATATATATATATATATATATATATATATATATATATATATATATATTGAAATTTTAAATTTTCTTTTTTAAATATTCTCTTCCTTGAAAACCTCATGAACAGAGATTTACGGTCTGTGGACCAAAATCAATCAAACAACTCCGGAGTTCATGAAGTCCTTCATAAAATACCAGAAATACCCCCAATAAGGAGGGCAACAAAACTTAGCGTACAAAGGGGAAGGGTGGGCGGGCAGCTGCTCAGCTCTGCCTCAAGTGTCCTTGGCTCTCTGAAAGGAATACTTTTTATCAAATCCAAGCAAGCAGCTGATTGGTTAAGCTCCTCTGGAGGGAAAGCACAACCTCCAATTTTCTTCAAGCCGCAGCTGATTGGCTCGCAGCCCAACATCTGCTTTCCAATGGCATCTTCTGGAAGGTAAGCTACTTCCACATAGTGACTGTAACACAAAGAACACTGCCAATACCAGTCTTTTATTACACATATCCCCAGCCTCAGCAATCCCATGTTCGCTGCAGCGCTATTCGAACTGCAGCTCAACCATACTATATTCAGAGTCGGGACACCAAGAGCCTAATATGGTGTAGTATGTACTGGTAGTTGAAATGAAGTATGATAGAGTAATAAGCAATACTCACAAAGCAGGGTTACCTCAAAGGCAACCACTGTATAGGAAGGTGGGGAGATTAGACCTGACCCCACTCAAGATTTAGAAATCTCCGGTGATGAGGAAAAAAGAGGGTAACACTCCTCCAGCAGGGGTGGACTTGACATTGCATAGTATGGATACAGGGGCGCCAAAAGGATAAAAGTATCTAAAAAGTTTAAAACATGAGGAAGCAGTGGTGGACTTACCTCCTCCAAGCAGACACAAAAATTGCCAGTGTGTTTGTCAAATACAACCAGTTTATTTACATACTCTGAGGGACAATGCAACGGGTTTCGGAGGTTTGATCCCACTTCATCAGGCAAGAACAACGGAGTAATAGCATATGTGTGGTAAGGAGAAGGTCACCTCTGTCACAAGTGCCTGGCTCTTTTACTGACCGCATATGCTATTGCTTCATTGTTATTGCCTGATGAAGCGGGATCAAACCTGCAAAACGCGTTGCAATGTCCCCTGGAGTATGTAAACAAACTTGTTGTATTTTACAAACGCATTGGCAATTTTTGTGTCTGCTTGGAGGAGGTAAGTCCACCGCTGCCTCCTCATGTTTTAAACTTTTTAGATTCTTTTATCCTTTTGGTTTTGGCGCCTCTGTATCCATACTACGCTAACCATACTATATTGCACCATTGGGCTCCTGGTCTGCCTCATATTTAGACTATGTGCAACCACCGAGAATCACACCTAAATTATCTGTAAAGTATGGCAGGCTCTATATTGGCACTTCATGAATAATTGCTACAAGCAAAGACCTTATAGAAAGCTGTGACATTTAAATGGTTAACAATTACAAACGAGCAGAACATGGGACATCGCCAAAGTGACATTTAATAATTCATTTAATTGAATACGTTAATCATAATTGGCCAGGGGAAAGAAAATCAATCATCCGCTGTCTGGAGAACCTGGAGAGGCCGAGGAGCCTGAAGACCCTTGGAAAAGATTAAGGAAATTGCTTCGAGAATGTGTTTAATACAAGTACTAACCTTTGGGACCCGAGTGTCTATTTCTGAGGCCTGGAGACAGGATTAAAAAAAGAAAGTGGAAGTCTGACCAAAGCTTATTATTTTTGTCTTTGGGGTTTGGATAGAACAGGGAATGCTGAGAAGAATGGCTGTCAAAGTTTTATTCATGTCCATACCCAATCGCTACCCATTGCCATGGCCAGATTTCAGGCAAGGCCACATAGGCCATGGCCTAGGGCACCAGGAAAGCAAGGGGCGGGCTGTGGGCAGCAGTAGCAGTTAGCCTGCTGAACATTCGTCCTGCTACACAAAGTTTGTACATAGCGGTGGGCGGCTACCAACATCCACATCTGGCAGTCAGGGGATGAAAACTTACAGAGATTTTTGAGCTGCCTGTCACTCACTGAATGTGCCACTCGCCAAGGAGCTTACAATCTAATCCCTGCCATCATGTCAATAACTGTCCACACAGTATAGTGTGATCCCTTCCAATATCACTTCACTAACTGCCCTCAGAGGAGCTTGTAATGTAATCCCTGCAATCACTTCACTGTCATCAGAGGAGCCCTACCAAGTTTGGGAGGAATTTTAGGACGCTGTCGGTCCGGGGACGGCTGGTGATAGTGGGCCTTGGGCGGTAAAAAGTACAAATCCTGCCCTGCCCATTGCTGAGTTTCCCCATCTAGTGATGGCTCGAACCTCCGATTTTAGGTTTGCAAACCTCGAACGCGAACTTCTAAAAAAGTTCGCGTTTGCGCCAACTTCACGAACCGCAATAGACTTCAATGGGCAGTCGAACTTTCAAAACTTCAAACATTCATTCTGGCCATAAAAGTAATGGAAAAGATGTTTCAAGGGGTCTAACACCTGGAGGGGGGCATGGCGGAGTGGGATACATGCCAAAAGTCCCGGGGAAAAATCAGGATTTGACACACAGCAGCGTTTTAAGGGCAGAAATCACACTGCAATGCTAAATTAGAGGCATAAAGTGCTTTAAAACATCTTGCATGTGTATACATCAATCAGGTAGTGTAATTAGTGTACTGCTTCACACTGACAGACCAAACTCACCGTGTAACGCACCGCAAACAGCTGTTTGTGTAGTGGCGGCCGTGCTGGACTGGTGGGCACCATGGCGAGAGTGCAGGCGATAGCGGTTTTCAAGCCCATATGGTCGCCGGGCTGAGGTAGCTCAATGACAGAACAAAAGTGACTGTACAGCTGGTCGAATTTGGTCTGTCCACAATGAAGCAACGACCTTATTATCTTAGGTGTGCCCCCCCCCCCCCCCCCCAACACATTCATTCATATAGCCAGCGGTCATTGCTTCATTGTGATACACAAGCCCCTTCACCGCGACAAGATAACGATCACGAAGGGGAATTGACACATGTACATGCCTTTTGTTTTGTTGTTGCAGCCGCAGTGCAGCCAGAAAAATTAGGCAGGCATGTACATGCACCAGAAAAAATTAGTATTGTTTTTGTTAGCGGCCGCTACTATCTTGGGGGTTGATGGCACGTGCCTTCTGAACACTGTACTTTGGTAATTTTGAGTGTGGAGTCGCACTTGCTTGGCTTCCATCAATTCCAGATGGTCAGGTGTGCAGATCTAATAGTCCCGGACACCATGGGACTCAAACTGTGGCAAATGAAGAGAAAGATCCGCACCACCTTCAGAAAAGCTTAGTCTGTTTTATTGGAAAAAAACATACAAATTTAAAAAGAACTTTAAGGCAGGACAGTCCACTGTTTCGGGCTCCTGCCCATCTTCATGCTGCCTAGTTCTGAAGTAACATACAAAAACACCAACATATATACAGAGAAACAACCAATCACTGAGTATATACTAATTAGAGGACCTGATGGGAAACAGCCTATTTACATATCTAGTCACTGTACTTTGGTACAGGGCCGCATGAAATCATGACAGCACAACCTCGAACAGACCTGCCGGTTGGCCTGCCTCTGCCTCTGCATGTTTTGTCCATATTGGGGGGGATGAAGTGAAAGGTATGCACTGACTTGACTAATACAATGTGCAGTCACACAGGTACCGTGAACAGGTATGCAGTGACTGGTATATAAAACTGCATGCTGTCACGCAGGTGCAGTGAACATGAACAGGTATGCACGGACTGGTATTACAAATGTGCAGCTGTCACACACACAGGTACACTGAACAGGTATGCAGTGACTGGTATATAACACTGCGTGCTGTCACGCAGGTGCAGTGAACAGGTATGCATGAACTGGTATTACAAATGTGCAGCTGTCACACACAGGTGCAGTGAAAAGGTAGGCACTGAATGTGCTGGGCCTGGCACAGTAGCTGTCACACACACAGGTACACTGAACAGGTATGCAGTGACTGGTATATAAAACTGTGTGCTGTCACACAGGTGCAGTGAACATGAACAGGTATGCACAGACTGGTACTACAAATGTGCAGCTGTCACACACACAGGTGCACTGAACAGGTATGCAGTGACTGGTATATAACACTGTGTGCTGTCACGCAGGTGCAGTGAACAGGTATGCACGAACTGGTATTACAAATGTGCAGCTGTCACACACAGGTGCAGTGAAAAGGTAGGCACTGAATGTGCTGGGCCTGGCACAGTATAGCAATTAACAAGGGCCAGCTGCGACAGGCAGGGCTGTATATGAAAGTGTCAGTGGGCCACACACACACACACACACACACACACACAAAAAAAAACAGATCACAAGAACATTAGCTCTCAAAAGAGCTGTTTTGGGGTGCTTTTTAGCAATAAGTATGAGCAAGGAGCAAGCTAACAAGCCTAACAACAGCCTAACTAAGCATTCCCTAATCTCTGCAGCAACTCTTCCCCTCTCACTAACTATGCAGCACATAGAGTGAGAAAATGGCAGATGCTGCTGCCTTTTATAAAGGGGAGGGGGGGGGGGGGGGGGGGTTACACATTGGCTACAATGTGTCTGCTGACTGTGATGTAGAGGGTCAAAGTTTAGCCCAATGATGTAGTATAGACGGCGGGACGAACTCGCATAAAGTTTGCGTTCAATCGCGAATGTGAACCACCGAAGTTTGCAATCGAACACTTTGGCCCATCCCTATCCCCATCCCCCAGAGCTGGGACACGGTCCTCCAGCACCCAAGGCTGAGACACCAAAGTGCGCCCCTCCATCCCTCCCACCCCAGCCGTCACACACTGGGCCTGATACACAAAGCTTTTCTGTTAAATGATTTCACCTTATTTATTAACTCACAATTTATCTCTCCTTAAAAGACTTAACTCATGATTTACCTCTCCTTATCTAACTTAATTCATGGTTTAGCTCTCCTTATTTGACATAATTAATGGTTAAGCTCTCCTAGTTGACATAACTCATGGTTTAGCTCTCCTGGGGCTTGATTCAGTAACCGGTGCTAAGCCAGTTAGTTTGTCTTATCGCTTAGTGGGCGCACACTACGGCACTAAGTAGTTTGCGCCCACACAACAGTCTTAGTACCGCTCACTACGCGCGCAGCGCGGGTGCGCCTAAATTAGTGCGCGGTGCGACGATAACGTCGCACCCGCTGCCCATTGATAACGGTGTAACCTTTGTGAATCAACCCCACTGATTGCTATTAGACTAAGAGGGCCACAGGGCCCCCAACACCTTAATCTCCAGTTATCTGGCTTGCAGTCACTGCCATGTATCCCCTGTTCTTATTTCTCTCTGCTTCAAACACAATAGGGGAATGATAGCTGAGTGACTTGTGTGCCCCCTGCTACACCACACCCTCTCGCCTCCTCTTCGGCCCAGCCCTGCCACCCTCCTCCTGTTGCCTGGGACACAGCAGGAAGAAAAACATTTCTTCAATGGGGAAAAAAAAACGGCAAAAGAAAATTAAAATGGCAGAGGTCCTGCCCCCTAAGTTCAGACTGTTTTTTTTTTTCTCTTTTCAGGGTCCCTTTAAGGTAGCCATACATCTAGCGATCTAGCGATGAAGGGCAGAATCGACCAAGAAATACCTTTTTAAAATCGCTTCAGACTCGCTTTAAAGCGGACCCAAACCAAACATTTTTTAATTCAAAGTTTTTAGTTGCACCACTCTGACACATACAAAGGTAAATAAACACTCCTTCAAGCCTATGAGCATTTCAGTGCCTGCTTTTCACCCTTCTCTTTTCATAGCTAGGGTTATATAGGTGGCAGCCATTACTTCTGAGCTTAGTAGGAGGTTTTAGATCAGGCATGAGGTTTTAGATCAGCCCTCCAGCTGTTACGGAACTACAGGTCCCACAATGCATTTGCCTTTATGAGTCATGACTGTGACTGTCAGACTCCTGCAATGCATTGTGGGACTTGTAGTTCCTTAACAGCTGGAGGGCCAAGTTTGCCCATACCTGTTTTAGATCATGGGTGTGTTTGTCATCAGCTACCCTCTCTCACAGGGGCATCATCTATGTAAAATATCATGCAAGCTGAGATCACCTCCTCTGTGACATCATCAGTAGCAGGCTGTGTTTTGTTTTTGCTTTTTATCTCCTCCACCAGTCTGCCGGATTCTGTCCCGGCAATATGAAAGGAAGGGAGGGGTTCCTCCAATAAATGTAAAATATTTTAGATTTGTCATCATGCAGCTGAAAAAAGGCTGCTATTTATTATTATCAGTTAGAAAATAGATTTTATTTCTGAAATCTTGTAATTTTTAATTTGGGTCCACTTGAAGGTGAAGAGTGTGTGCATTGTTATGTCTGCATTGTAGCAAGAACATTACTCAATGCACATAGGGCTTGATTCACTAAGACAAATAGCATGCCAGAGTTAACGGACCTTATCAGAGTTAACACACCTTATCAGAGTAGCATTGTGAGCGCTACGAACTTATGCCTGCTAATTGGCAATGACGAGAGCTCCACTCGTCCTGCCCTGAGCCCCTGCGGGTCCAATCACTTTAAAGGACATTACCTCTGCACATTGATTGGCCCAATAGGCTGCCTGTCAAGTTCCTGTCAAGTGACAGGCAGCCTATTGGGCCAATCAAAGTGCGGGGATAATGTCCTTTAAAGTGATTGGACCCTCAGGGGCTCAGGGCAGGACCAGTGGAGCTCTCGTCATTGCCAATTAGCAGGCATAAGTTTGTAGTGCTTGCTATGCTACTCTGATAAGGCGTGTTAACTCTGATAAGGCATGCTTTTTGTCTTAGTGAATCAAGCCCATAGTGTGAACTAAGTCCTTTAATGGGCACTTTTAGCTTCAGTGATGTCAGGTTGTCTACTCGATGTCATGCCGCCATAGCAGCATGCCCAGCGCTGTCACGTTATCGCATTATCGAGACGGAGGTCCACAATCGCGCCCGCACCATCGCACGCTCCCGACGCCTGCTTATGCTTCTTATTTATAGTCTTCTCATCTGGAGCGAGCTTATTTTCTGGATAAACCTCCGGCGATGAGCTGTGACATGTAATGAGCTCTGTCTGAATTCATTAGCGTTTTGTTGCTTGTGAACGCAGATGATTCACTGTATTGAGATTTTTTTTTTTAGGGCCAGATGTATATATGCCAATTACATTACTCTGTCAACAAGTGCTGTGCGATTGCTGCTTGTTACCGGATTCACTGGCAGTGCCGCTCGTGCCACCGTGTCATCCTCGCCGAACACACGCTGACACATTGGCGTCTGTGCGCGGACATCTTCGCCCTCATTAATCCCGTAACGTTTGAGTCAGTTCGCAGATGTGACATAATGGAGCCCGAATGGAAGGCCAAAGATTTCTTGCCGTGTTCATTATAAAAACAACACGTGACTATTTATATCATGAACAATGGACATCACTGTCACGGGAATGATAATTTCATGGACATCACGCGTCAGTCTTGGTTCGCATATGGAAAGCCGCACGTTTTGGTCTACAGCAGAGGAAACGTCTCATTTAAAGTGTATCTGCAATTATAGAAATAGTTTTGTAGGGAAAGGACAAGGAGACACCACCAAACAATCTGTTAGCTCCAGTGGTGGGCCGAAATTTTGCATATGCGAAATTTCGCATCGAAATTCGCAATTACCCATCGTAATGTGAAATTTCAGAGAAAATCGTAATTAATTTCATATGTGATAGAAGGATTTTAAAATTTAGCGTAATTTTCGCAAAATTTTGCATAATTTTGTGTCGACTTTAGAGGTTATTAAAGGACTTTCGAGGCCAAATCAAAAAAAGTTAAATACCTGCATCATATTTGAAGGCATGGAGGACACCGTCCGCGCCCTCCGTTCCGTCGGGTCCCCGCCGCTCAATAGCCCCCCGTTTCCTGCAGCCTGGATCGGGGGTTGGCCCTAGAGCTGGGCAGCCACTTCGCATCCAGACCTTGTTTTCCCCTTATTGACCAGATGTAACGATTGTGGAACTTTCTCCGTGATCAGTGCACAACGCGTGCGCTGATACGGCGGAAATCCTCCACAAGCGTATAATTGCAGGAACCCAGCAAGAGGTGCTACGCACCCGTACAGGGAAATTCCTGTCGGCAGATGGCGCTGAGGAGTGCAGAGGAACCAATCCCCTGTACCTCCACAGATGCCAGACAGGAATTGTATGAAGCGCAGAACGCAATCGCAAGAGAAGCGATTGCGAATGAGAACGAGCAAAGGGACAGGTTGTATGTGTGTGCGCCAATCTAGTCGCCACCCCGCGACAACGCACACAGAACAGCAGATACGAAACAGAAACGCAACCGCAAGAAAGGCGATTGCCAAAAGTGACACAAGGCAGATCAGAACAGAATACGAGGGTAGCAAAGGCACAGCAAATCATACAATGAGGAGATACGGAAAATAACAAACGCTAACTGAACGCGAACACCGCACTCATTTGCAACAGTGCACGCGTTCATGCGCGGTCCCCGCGTGATGAGCACAACAGAGACAAGCACGCCTAACTAACCATCGACAGACAAATATGTAACAGAGGACGTGAGCGCTTGCTTAACGGTTACCTCACCGAGCCTCCAGCAAGCGTTCGTAGCAGACAAGACAGACACACGAAAACAGGGACAAGCGAGAGATAGGATCCACAGCACTAGCGAAAGTGGCTAGCGCGATCCAGGAAGACAGAACAGAAGGATCCACAGTACTAGCGCAGGATGCTAGTGCGATCCGGGTACAGAGTAGCAGAACAGAAGGATCCACAGCACTAGCGCTAGGCGAGTGCGATCCAGGCAGACAGAGTAGCAGAACAGAAGGATCCACAGCACTAGCGCAGGATGCTAGTGCGATCCAGGAAGGCAGAACAGAAGGATCCACAGCACTAGCGGAAAGTGGCTAGCGCAATCCAAGGAGACAGAACAGAAGGATCCACAGCGCTAGCACCAGATGCTAGTGCGATCCAAGTGAGACAGATCAGAAGAGATAGCTGGTAGCAACCGCTGCACCAGCTATACTCCAAGAACAGAGATCAGAACGATTTCCTGTCGACCACCGCTGGGACAGTACAATCGCAACAGAACAAACAAAACAGATAAGCAATCCTAACTGCACTAGGGGAACCTGCCTAGCGCAGTTTCAGAAATTACTCTAAGCTGAACTTCAAACAAAGAGTAAGGCTGACACTCCTTCAGGAGTGTTTCACAGGAAGGAATCCTTATGACCAGCCAAGCATTGTGGGAAACACATAGTACTTATAGTACACGCCTTCAATGAATGTGGCCAGGCAATTTGCATGACAACGTATGCAAATTCCTCAGCAAACACAAGCTGCAAAACTGACAGAAGCTCTCCTTTCCAGAGTCCTGCAGCATGCAAACCTAAACAATGGTCAAAAAGCTGCCTGCCTGGGGGGTATTTGGTCCCAAGTAAAATGTTCCTCTCTATGCATGTTAATGGGAAAAAGGGGGGGGGGGGGGGATTAAAAAAAAATCACTATTTCTCAATTTTGCCAATTTCTGTTTAAAAATAAAAAGTGCGATTGACATAAAAACTGTGCCACCAGTTAAAGTCGCCCCAGTATAGATATCCAGATGTGTCCCCAGTATCACCCCACCCCCCCAGTATAGCCAGATGTGTCCCCAATATCAGCCCCCCCAGCATAGCCAGATGTGTCCCGTGTTTGCCACCCCCAGAATAGATTGACAGATGCACCCCCAGGAATAGTGCCCCTCTTTATAGCCAGATGTGTCCCCAGATCAGGATTACCCCCATTATGGCCAGATGTACCCCCAGGATTAGCGCTGCCCCCCATTATAGCCAAACGTGCCCCCAGTATTAAGGTATGCCCCCCCCCCAGGTGCCCAGATAAGCAAAACTTGTAAACCCCCCCTCCCCTTGGTTCCTCAGATGTCCCCCAGTAAACATGTATACCCCCCTTTGCAAATCCCCCCTCCCCCAAGAATCTATAGCCAGATGTCCCCCCCCCCCTCCATCAGGCAGCCCCCTCCGTGCAGAGATAGTTAATAAAAATGCACAAGCAGGCAGTCTCACTCACCTTACCTCGGTCCTGCGACTATCCTGAAGCCTGATCCTCCGATCCCCGCTCTGCAGTCAGCCGCATATTTCCGGTAACCCGGGTCCCAGCTTGATGACGACGTCATCAAGCCGGGACCCGGGTTTCCGGCAATATGCGGCTGACTGCAGAGCGGTGATCGGAGGATCAGGCTTCAGGATAGTCGCAGGACCGAGGTAGGTGAGTGTGGCTGCTTGCTTGTGCCTTTTTATTAACTATATGTGCGCCGAGGGGGACAGATGAATGATCGCTGCAGTTCACTACTGCAGCGATCATTCATGGGAGGAGGGTATACTAATTGGCCAAAAGGGAACATGTTCCCTTCCACCAATTAGTATTGCAGCTGACAGTGCCGGAGGGTGCACTCTAAAGAGCACCCGACCGTGCACAGCAGGGCTGCAGCCAGGTCAGTATATCTACGTCGCTGTGGCTTGGAGGGCGCCACAGCTGACATAGATATACTGTAGTGGTGGGGAAAGTGGTTAACAAAGCCCCCATACATGCTATTGCTACCAAAATTGCTACATATGTTAAGCAGAATAGTGGGTATAAGTCACAAAAAGAACATTTTTCAAAAAGACCTTGTAGTTTTTGAGAAACTCAATTTTAAAAATGCAAAGAAAAATGTTTTTTAAAGGAGTTGTCAGGGCAAATATAGTAAAATGAGTGGTACTTACCGGGGGCTTCCTCCAGCCCCAAGCTCCCAGCATGTCCCTCGCCGCAGCTCTCCCTTCAGCCGTTCACCGGAGCTCCGACCAGGTCCCCGACGATGACGTCAGAGCGACCTGGAGGTCGCTCTGTACTGCGCCTGCTCCATCGGCACTGTCAATCACCGCCACGTGGGCCGCTTGGGGCTGGAGGAAGCCCCCGGTAAGTACCACTCATTTTACTATATTTGCCCTGACAACTCCTTAAACTGTAATTTAAAACTGTAAAGTATAAAAAACATTTTTAAAATCAAGTTTCTCAGAAACTATAGTCTTTTTGCAAAATTCTTTTTTTTTACTTGTAGCCACTATACTTCTTAACATATCTATGCAGCAATTTTGGTGTCAATAGCATGTATAGGGGCTTTGATGTTCACTGCTAAAGTCGGCAAAAAATTACGTGAAATTTCGCGAAATTTTATGCGAAATTACGAATGGCCATAATCGTAAATTTTGTGTAGTTGTAATTAGGTCATTATGCTCATCACTAACAGTATTGCTTCCCACGTGTTTAGATTGAATTCCAATAGCCTAGTTTTAATACACTTTAAGACACACCCCTGCCACACCCCTAATCCCGCCCCCACCACACCCCTAGTTACTGATACCAGAAAGAATTCAGAAGCAAAAGAATTCGGGCCACACTGGTCCTCTCTATCATTATTAGTTTTCCCTCATTTTAACATTTAAAAATTAGAGGCTTGATTCACTAACCGGCACTAAGCCGGTTAGTGTGCCTTATCACTTAGTGGGCACAAACGACAGCGCTAACCTTATCTGAGGTTAGTGTGCTTTATCTGAGGTTAGTGTGCGTTATCTGAGTTAGTGTGCCTTATCTGAGGTTAGTGTGTCTTATCTGCAGTGTGCAATGTAGCTTTGTGCATCTTTTAGTGTGCACAAAGCTATTTAGTGTGCACAAAGCTACTTAAGGGGCACTAAGTTCAGATAAGGCACACTAACTCAGATAAGGCACACTAACCTCAGGTAAGGCACACTAACTCAGATAAGGCACACTAACCTCAGATAAGGCACACTAACCTCAGATAAGGCACACTAACCTCAGATAAGGCACACTAACTCAGATAAGGCACACTAACCTCAGATAAGGCACACTAACTCAGATAAGGCACACTAACCTCAGATAAGGCACACTAACCTCAGATAAGGCACACTAACTCAGATAAGGCACACTAACCTCAGATAAGGCACACTAACTCAGATAAGGCACACTAACCTCAGATAAGGCACACTAACTCAGATAAGGCACACTAACCTCAGATAGGCACACTAACTCAGATAAGGCACACTAACCTCAGATAAGTCACACTAACCGGCCTAGCGCCGGAAAACTCTTTTTTACTCCGGCACTAACACTTAGCACCGGTTAGTAAATCAAGCCCTAGGGATATATCAAATGAAATGTTAGAAATAATGTTTAAAGTATATTAAAAAAAAAATTTTAAGTAGAAAAATAAATATATTTACATAGATCTGTACACGAGTCCTGAAAGAGGGACAAATGAGGGAGAAAGGTGGTCAGATGGTTTCACCGGTAGTTCCCAAAGAGGGACTGTCCCTCCCAAAAAGGGACAGTTGGGATGTATGCAATACTTCCTGTACCCCACTCTTATCCCCTAAAGGCTCGCAAGCGCCGCCCCCAGGGAAATCACATGCAATGCAGAGCCGCGCTGACGCACAGCTCCAGCGTTGCATAATGCAAACGAGCCATTAGGCTGTAAGCTTATCAGGGGAGGGCACTCTTGATTAGGGCTGCTCAAATCCGAATCCGGGAGATACACGGATAGTTGCTATCCGGATATCCCAGTAAACCTGTGTGTTGGTGTCAAGCTTACCTGTCAGACGTCTTCTTCGTCCGTCCCTCGGCGCCTCCCACGATGTGTTCCACGTGACTACAAACACTTCCTCCTTCCGGGTTCCGCATGGAATGCATCATGGGAGGCGCTAGGGACGGACGAAGAAGACGTCAGACAGGTAAGCTTGACCCCCCGCCCACCCTGCACAGGTTTACTGGGAGATATCCGGATAGCAACTATCCGGGTGTCTCCCAGATTCGGATTTGAGCAGCCCTACTCTTGATATTGCTGTATTCTCTGATTGACCATATTTCCCTTGTTTTTCCACGTGATTTGTTTGTAAATATTAACTGGGTGGTGGCTGCGTCCGATGGATGAACTCAACTCCAGGAACTCCAAGAACTGGATAATGTCCCTGTGACTTTGACCCGAGGAAGTGGGGTAAGACCTGCGAAACGTATCATCTTAAAGAGACTCTGCGATTAAAAAAAAAAACCTCTGGGGGATACTTACCTCGGGAGATGGAAGCCAGAGGGTCCCAATGAGGCTCTCCCCTCCCCTGTAGCTTCAGGGAATCCAGCGTTGGCTCCCCCGAAAGGCCCTCGACAAGGCTTGACAAGAGGGTGCAGGCACGGGCAATATTTACCTACCGCGATCCGGCGCAGGCGCACTAGCGGCTCTTTATTTGGGTGAAGGCGGAAATGGCCGAACCCGATCGGATCCACTCTACTGCACAGGTGCAAAGGACTCGCATAAATATTTACCTCGCCGCAATTTGGGGGGTCCCGGCACTGCAACAGAGGGACGGAAGAGGACAGGGGAAGCCTCGATAGGATCCAGAGGCTTCCCCCTCCTGAGGCAAGTACCCCCCAGGGGCCCTTTTTTTATACAGGTTTTCTTTAAGTGTCCAATAAAATTGTTTTTTGATATTCTACTCCTCACCCCAGGTAAGATTGATCACTCGAAACAATCAGAGGGGCCTTCAGGGCACAAGCAACCCAAGTTGAGCTTGGGGCCTCACTCTTAGCAGGGGCCTTGGGCCTCCTGTTCTGCCATGTGTTACTTACTGCTGTCTTATGTCTCATTAAAGAGCTTTAAATACATTTTGTGGTGTCCACCCATTTATTCTCCTGACTACATTGGTACCAAGAGACTCTGGGACGGGGTCTTGGCACACCTCCTTGTGCTTTGGTAACGTCACCTGTTGATGTGTTACTTACTGCAGCGTAGTGGGAACTCTAAAGGGGCCCATACACCTAACGATTTTCCCGTCGATATACAGCAGATTCGATCACTGTAATCGAATCTGCTGTGAAATCGTTGCGCAAACGCTGACCGAACGATCGATTTCCGTCTGAAATCAATCATTCCCGTCGATTTCCATTGATCCGTCCGTGCGGAAGATTTTTCTCGATCGCCGGCGGGTCGGGAGTGCGTCGATTGCGGCATTCGAATGCCCGATGACCGATGCAATACAGCGGCAATACATTACCTGATCCAGCCGGCGCGACTCACCCGGTCTCCGCTGTCTTCTTCTCCGCTCCGGGCTCCAGGGCAGCAGCTTCACTGAACTTCCTGTCCCGGCAGGAAGTTTAAACAGTAGAGCACCCTCTACTGTTTAAACTTCCCCTGGACAGGAAGTTCAGTGAAGCTAGCCGGTCCAGAACTCAGTGCGGTGAAGAAGACAGCGGAAACCGGGAGACTCGCGCCGACCGGAGAAGGTAATGCATAGCTGGCAGGCAGGTAGGCGGCGGCGGTAGCTTCACAGATTGTGATCGGTTTCATGCTGAAATCGATTCACAATCTGTTTGCAGTAAAGGCAGCCATACGATCCCTCCCTGATCAGATTCAATCAGAGAGGGATCCATCCGTTAGTCGAATCTGATGGCAAATCGACCAGTGTATGGCCACCTCTAGTTACACAATCCAGCACTAAATCTCACAGCTCAATTCTGCCGATAAGCGTCCTGACACCATGGTTCTAGCCAGCACCTCTCATAATGAGGAGAGGACATAACACTACCTACACTGGGATGGCGTGGGGGGATGGAGCGATGTCAGACTACCTACAATAGCATCATGCAGTTGGCTCCATAATGGTATAGCCATGCCCATTTTGTGCCGTTCTCTGGTAAGGGGGGAGGGGGAGAGACACAAGTTATGTGCCGCTTGGGGCCACAAATACCTTAGTAGCACCCCTTCCTCCTCCCACCCACCCCATGCTACAGGGTAGCACACATAAAAGCAGCTTAGCTTTCTGCCACGAGTGCAAGTACACAGGCTGCTCTGTGTGTTCCCTTCCGCTATTGAAGCTCGTGCCGCCTGCATTTGCTGCTGTATGAGACTATTATCCATATGGGAGCAAATGCAGGCAGCTCGAGCCATGAAGCTGAAGAGGACACAGACAGCAGGGATCGAGTAAGAGGCCCACAGGGACTGGCCGGCATTTGCCTGTATGCCCACGCTCATGACGAGGTAGTCTTTCGGGCATCATCCTGTATATAAATCGTTAGTAATAATAATTATAACTATCTGAATTCTTCTCCACTGTCTGCATACCTCTGCATTGAATGGTGGAGAGCCTGCAATTTATGTTGTTGGGGAACATAATGGGCATTCTTGTCATTGGGCGACATAATGGGCCTACTTGTTGGAGGAAACAATGCAAATCCTTGTTGTTGGGGGACACTATGGGAGTTCTTGTTGTTGAGGCTACTTGTTATTGTTGAGGGAAATAACAGGAGCACTCGATATTTCTGAGGGACATAATGAGGGCCACTTGTCATTTCCTTTGGATAGAATAGCACTGTTTCTTATCACAGGACGTAATGAGAGGACTTGTTAGGTCAGGCAAAATAAGAGTGGCCCAGGTTATTATTAGGGGTCATAATGGTTGCACTTGTTATCCAATAGAACTTAGGGGGAGACTGGGCAAGATGGAGTCATGTATTCTGTGGCTCCCAGGCTCTGCCAGTGTGTCCCTTTGTCCTTATGGCATCCAACCTATATTAACATACCCACACATTTTCTAATGAGAGATGACCCAAACTGTTCGTCAGCGGACAGTTCCTGGCGAATATCGGCTGTTCATGTCTGCTTGCGGACATATAGGGCTTGATTCACTAACCGGCGCTAAGCCGGTTAGTGTGCCTTATCTGAGGTTAGTGTGCCTTATCTGAGGTTAGTGTGCCTTATCTGAGTTAGTGTGCCTTATCTGAGTTAGTGTGCCGTATCTGAGTTAGTGTGCCTTATCTGAGTTAGTGTGCCTTATCTGAGGTTAGTGTGCCTTATCTGAGGTTAGTGTGCCTTATCTGAGTTAGTGTGCCTTATCTGAGTTAGTGTGCCGTATCTGAGTTAGTGTGCCTTATCTGAGTTAGTGTGCCTTATCTGAGGTTAGTGTGCCTTATCTGAGGTTAGTGTGCCTTATCTGAGGTTAGTGTGCCTTATCTGAGTTAGTGTGCCGTATCTGAGTTAGTGTGCCTTATCTGAGTTAGTGTGCCTTATCTGAGGTTAGTGTGCCTTATCTGAGGTTAGTGTGCCTTATCTGAGGTTAGTGTGCCTTATCTGAGTTAGTGTGCCTTATCTGAGGTTAGTGTGCCTTATCTGAGTTAGTGTGCCTTATCTGAGTTAGTGTGCCGTATCTGAGTTAGTGTGCCTTATCTGAGGTTAGTGTGCCTTATCTGAGTTAGTGTGCCTTATCTGAGGTTAGTGTGCCTTATCTGAGGTTAGTGTGCCTTATCTGAGTTAGTGTGCCTTATCTGAGGTTAGTGTGCCTTATCTTAATTAGTGTGCCTTATCTGAGTTAGTGAGCATTATCTGAGGATAGCGTGCCTTATCTGAGTTAGTGTGCTTTATCTGAGTTAGTGTGCCTAATCTAAAGGTTAGTGTGCCTTATCTGAGGTTAGTGTGCCTTATCTGAGTTAGTGTGCCTTATCTGAGTTAGTGTGCCTTATCTGAGGTTAGTGTGCCTCATCTGAGTTAGTGTGCCTTATCTGAGGTTAGTGTGCCTTATCTGAGGTTAGTGTGCCTTATCTGAGGTTAGTGTGCCTTATCTGAGGCTAGTGTGCCTTATCTGAGTTAGTGTACCTTATCTGAGTTAGTGTGCCTTATCTGAGTTAGTGTGCCTTATCTGAGGTTAGTGTGCCTTATCTGAGGTTAGTGTGCCTTATCTGAGGTTAGTGTGCCTTATCTGAGTTAGTGTGCCTTATCTGAGGTTAGTGTGCCTTATCTGAGGTTAGTGTGCCTTATCTGAGTTAGTGTGCCTTATCTGAGGTTAGTGTGCCTTATCTGAGTTAGTGTGCCTTATCTGAGTTAGTGTGCCTTATCTGAGATTAGTGTGCCTTATCTGAGGTTAGTGTGCCTTATCTGAGGTTAGTGTGCCTTATCTGAGTTAGTGTGCCTTATCTGAGTTAGTGTGCCTTATCTAAGGTTAGTGTGCCTTATTTGAGGTTAGTGTGCCTTATCTAAGTTAGTGTGCCTTATCTGAGGTTAGTGTGCCTTATCTGAGTTAGTGTGCCTTATCTGAGTTAGTGTGCCTTATCTGAGTTAGTGTGCCATATGTGAGTTAGTGTGCCTTAGCTGAACTTAGTGCCCCTTAAGTAGCTTTGTGCACACTAAAAGATGCACTGCACGATAACTTCGCACCCGCTATACTGTACATGATGCGACCTTAAGGTCGCATAGGATGCGACCTAAACGGCGCATCAGTGCACCGTTATCGTCGCATCATATGCGATCTTATGGTCGCATCATATACAGTATAAGGCCCCGTTCACACTTGCGGTTTTGTCAAAACCGCACCGGATGTCCGGACCGCACCGTATCCGGACCGGACCTGATCCGTACGGTTCCTATCCGGATCCGGTCCGGATCCGGTCCGTTTGCATCCGGTTTCCGTGCGGTGTGAACACGGTTGCGGTCCGGATCCGGTTTCTTAAGGAGATAACAACCTGTAAATACCTGGGGTCTGGGAGGTCAGCAGAAGGGTCTGGGGTCATTGTTGGAGACAGGTGGACGTGTGGAGACCATCCGTGGATACAGAGACTGCAGTTGGGACCATGGATCCAGGCATTTTTCGTATACCTGGGAATTCTCTGTTGTTCGCCTCCTCGTTATCAGACTTATATCAGACATGTTGCTGCCTAGAGCTCCAGCATGAAATCGCTGCTGCCCCACTCTGTGAACTCCATGTGGTCCCCATCCAAAATGCATAGGAAGTGGGGTAGAACGTCCGGTTTTTGTAGCCAGTGTGTTGTGCGCTCTCCGGTTCTCATTACTTTGTATTGGCCGGATGGTGCAGTCCGGCTCCGCCCCGGATACGGCTGCCGGAGGAGCCGGACCAAAAAATAGCGCATGTTGGAACGGACGCCGGAGTCCGGATCCGGTCCGGATCCGGTCCGGCTCCGGTCCGGCAGAACGGACACATGTGAACGGACGCATAGGCTTTCATTGCTATTGCCGTGCGTCCGTTCCGTCCGTTCTGCAAGCGGTCCGGCTCCGGCACGGCGATTCCGGACGGCCACCGCTAATGTGAACCGGGCCTTACGGGTGCGACGTTATCGTCACACCTTGCGCAAAGATCGACGCATTACGCTTTGCGTAATGTGCACGGTGCAGTGCGCGATGTAGCTTTGTGCATCTTTTAGTTTGCACAAAGCTACTTAAAGAGAGTCTGAAGCGAGAATAGATCTCGCTTCAGACCTCATAGCTAGCAGGGGCATGCGTGCCCCTGCTAAAACGCCGCTATAGCGCGGCTTAACGGGGGTCCCTGTCCCCCCAAACCCCCTCCGAGCAGCGGGGGAGCGCTTCCTGGTTGGGGCAGGGCTAACCGCCGCAGCCCTGCCCCATGCGCTTCTGTCAGACGCGTACCTCCGCCTCTCCCCCGCCCCTCTCAGTCTTCCTTCACTGAGAGGGGCGGGGGAGAGGCGGCGATGCGCGTCTGATAGACGCGACTGGAGGCAGGGCTGCAGCCGTTAGCCCTGCCTCCAGGAAGATCAGCTCCAGCGACCTTTTTCCGACCCAGGTTTGCGGGGGGGTGGGTTGGGGGTGAAGGGACCCCCGTTAAGCCGCGGGATAGCGGCGTTTTAGCAGGGGCACACGTGCCCCTGCTATATATAAGACCTGAAGCGAGATTTAGTCTCGCTTCAGTGTCTCTTTAAGGGGCACTAAGTTCAGCTAAGGCACACTAACCTCAGATAAGGCACACTAACCTCAGATAAGGCACACTAACCTCAGATAAGGCACGCTAACCTCAGATAAGGCACACTAACCTCAGATAAGGCACATTAACCTCAGATAAGGCACATTAACCTCAGATAAGGCACACTAACCTCAGATAAGGCACACTAACCTCAGATAAGGCACACTAACCTCAGATAAGGTTAGCGCTGTAGTTTGTGCCCACTAAGTGATAAGGCACACTACTGGCTTAGTGCCGGTTAGTGAATCAAGGCCATAGTGGGCTCAACCTTCCACCTAAACATTATAATGGAGCTAAAAATTGATCCCTCACCCCAGAGTCAGCAGACACATGACAGCCAATCAGCTATCCCTCCCACCTGGACCGCTCCCCACAGCAGCCATTTTGCAGTCTGTATTTGGCTTCTGTGCAGATCAGGTAGTGTGCTGCTGACAGGGAGAGCGTTAGTTAGGCCTGTGTTCTGTGTTCTCAGTGCAGATTCTTGCTGCTACCACATTGTCCTGAACAGCTAATAGCCCTTCTTAGGCCTGGTACATTGTTTGTCTTGCTATTGTATTGCTGTTCTGTGTATCCAGTGCACAAGTTTGTTGTTGGAGACAGGTCTGCTAGTCCTAGTAGTGCACTGACTAGATCAACCAATAATACTTCACCACCACTACTGCATAAGGCCTCACTGGCAGGGCCTATATTTTTAGGTGATTGTTGCACACAGCATAGACCTGTCACCTGACCTGCGTGAAGTGACAATCAGTTCCTCCCTGGCAGAGTTTTCTGTTTTTTTTTTTATATTGTAATATTGAAAATCAAATAAAAATATGATTGGCAGAGGCAGGCCACACCACAGGGGTCTTAGAGGTCGTGCTGCTGTGATTTCTAGTGGCGCTAGCATATTGCTCATTGTTCAGAGGCCACATACCGTGAACTCACAAAATGCCACAGAACAAAATTCCAAACAACTGAAAGTAAAACTACACAGAACAATAACTGTAACAGTAACAATACCAAAAGGAATAATCTTCAAAGAAGAAAAGAAAAAAGTACACTGAGAGTATTTAAAAATAATTTTCAAAATGCAGTTGTATACTCAACGCCATTAGCCCGGTTTGTTTAACATGCTTAACGCTAATAAAAAATGTTTTGAAAACAAAATGCCACAGAAGTAGTTGACTGGCTTACACAGCACACCCCATCTTCTACCTCGTCTGCTAGGAACCTTTCCCCAACATCCTCATCCTCCTCTGATATGGGCAATCCACAACATCATTAAACTACCTCAACCCAATCATAGGGGCTGGAACACCGTGATCGCCTGCACTCCCACGAACATGCGCACAAGCACGGCGGCTCTCACTACTACACAAAGACTGCTGCCAAGAGGACTAACATTTACGTCCTGGAGGTGTCAACTGGTAAAAACAATAATTCACTCACCTGACGTTATCACTAAAGCTCTTTGCAGTTGTTTGCCCTGCTTAATGCGGAACCAGATAGATAACTACTCATGTATGTAAGTCCGGTGTTCCTTTAAAGAGACACTGAAGCGAAAAAAAATATATGATATAATGAATTGGTTGTGTACTATGAGTAATTACTAGAAGATTAGCTGCAAAGAAAATATTCTCATATATTTATTTTCAGGTATATAGTGTTTTTCTAACATTGCATCATTCTCTAATATGTGCAGATTACACAACACTCAGCATTCAAAATGATTCTTTCAGAGCAGTCTGTGAACTAATGACCTCTCCTCTGGCAGAGAAAAAGACATTTGTTTACTTACAGTTGAGATAATAAAAGTCAGATAACAGCCCTCTCCACGACTTTGAAAGTGGTAGAGCTTAATAGCTTTTTTGCATAGAGATAACAACTGGAGTTTCTTAACTCTTCCTGTACTGGAAACAATTAGACTGATGTATCTGATCTTAATGTTTTATTTCTTAGCTGTACTACACATACAAATCATAATATCATCATTTTTTTCGCTTCAGTGTCTCTTTAAAGCCAATGTAACCGGTCAACTAAAAAAATAAACCAGCTACTTACCTAAGGAGAGGGGAGGCTCTAGGCCCTAATAAGCCTTCCCTCTCCTCTCCCGGTGCCTGCGGTGCTGCGTTGTCCCCGGGAGAAGTATTTGACTAAATTGGTCAAATACTGCTCCTTCCGCCGGCGAAGGTGATTTCGGAATGTCTTCGGGAGCCCGAGTACTCCCGAAGACGGGCCACTCCACACTGCGTGCGGGTGAGCGCCCTCTATTGCGCAATCGTGCATGCGCAGTATGGAGCCGCCTGTCTTCAGGAGGACTCGGCTCCCGAAGACTTCCAAAGTCCCCCGCGGCGGGGGATTTGAACAGAGGAGCTGCCGCTGCGACGAGGGCACCGGGAGAGGAGAGGGAAGGCTCATTAGGACACAGAGCCTTCCCTCTCCTTAGGTAAGTAGCTGGTTTCTTTTTTTAGCTGATGGGTTACATTAGCTTTAAAGCCCTGCGGACCCCCATTTCACAGTTCCCGAATGGACCCCCATTTCACAGTTCCTGAATCCATAATAAATATTAAATATAGCATGCTCCATTGATCCAGGCATTAGTTATTGTCGGCACCACCCTGGCTACACATTTGCCACCGGTGCCGTTTGCAAGGACACACCATAGAGATTTTAGATACTGGTATTAAAGGGAACCTGAGATGAGAAGCATCCCAGGTTTCATACTTACCTAGGGCCTCCTTAAAGAGAACCTGTACTGAGTAAAAATATTTAAAATAAACACATGAGGTAACTTCAAATGAACATTGCATAGTTACCTTGCCATCAGTTCCTCTCAGAAGCTCACCATTTTATTCTGACAATGATCCCTTCCAGTTCTGACAATATTTTGTCAGATCTGAAATGTATCAGTTGCTGTCAGTTATAGCTGAGGGGAAAACTGATCTACCAGGCAATGTCCATGGTTCCCTATGGCTCAAGTGGGCGATGCTACAGTTTAACTGTGTGCTGACCAGAAAGCTGTTATGGGTAATGGCCATTTTCAAAATGGAGGACGGAAAATTCCCTTGATCACAGTGAACAAACAGGATGCGGGACAGGAGAAAGACACTGAGGAGTAGACTACATGGAAGGTAAGTATGACTTGTGTATGTTTATTTCGACTTTTAATTTTCAGTTCAGGTTTTCTTTAAGCCCTCTTAACGCCGCTCGTCCCTTGCCTTCTCCCCAGGTGGCTCCGGTCCACAGCAATTAAAAGGCCTTAAGGGTGCTTAAGGAAGGCCCAGATTAGTATGATACCTGATACCTACCAGGTACACTTTAAGCATTTCTTTGGATTTGGGAACATGAGGACTTATTTAGTCAGGCCAGCCCTGGGCCGCACATGATGCCAGGTGACGCCACTTTCTCAGGCGGCATCCTGTATCAGGGTGGCATCCGGCCCCCCTCCCTTCCTGGCCACCGCTCATTCCCCTACAGGGCCTTTCCTGCTCTGCTCCAGGTGGTTGGGGTGGTGGGGACGGGGTGCCCAGCAAAAGAAGGGACTGGGAGGGGGCCCGACATCATTCCTCCCTCCCTCTCCATGGACACACCTCCTGTCCCCCCTGCAGAGCTGGTGCAGCAGTGCGGGTTGTAATTAACTCACCTGCTCGCTCACTCCATGCGATGTGTCCCTTCCGACAGCCGTCTCCTCTCTACTTCCTGTTTCTTTGCATGACACATGATTACGCCGCGTCATACAGAGATCGGGGGCCAAAGAGGAGACGGCTGCCGGAGGGAACACATCACATGGAGCGAGCAAGCAGTTGAGTTAATTACAACCTGCACTGCAATTACACCTATACCTGCTACTTACACTGGCGCACCTATACCTGCTACCTATACTGGGTCAGCTTTACCTGCTACCTATACTGGTGCACATTTACCTGCTACCTATACTGGTGCACCTATACCTGCTACCTATACTGGGTCAGATTTATTTGCTACCTATACTGGGGCACCTATACCTGCTACCGATACTGGGTCAGCTTTACCTGCTACCTATGGGGCACCTATACCTGCTACCTATACTGGGTAAGATTTACCTGCTACCCATACTGGGGCACATTTACCTGCTTCCTATACTGGGCACATTTACCTGCTACCTATACAGTATAGTATACTATACACCTATACATGCTACCTATACTGGGGCAGCTTTACCTGCTAACTATAATGGGGGCACCTATACCTGCTACCTATACTATGGGCACCTATACCTGCTACCTATACTGGGGACACCTATACCAGCTAACTATACTGGGGGCACCTATACCTGCTACCTATACTGGGGACACCTATACCAGCTAACTATACTGGGGGCACCTATACCTGCTAACTATACTGGGGCAGATTTACCTGCTACCTATACTGGAGGCACCTATAACTTCTAACTATACTGGGGGCACCTATACCTGCTAACTATACTGGGGGCACCTATACCTGCTAACTATACAAGGGACACCTATACATGGCTAGCCATACTGGGGGCACCTATACCTGCTACCTATACTGGGGACACCTATACCTGCTACCTATACTGGGGACACCTATACCAGCTAACTATACTGGGGCAGATTTACCTGCTAACTATACTGGGGCAGATTTACCAGCTAACTATACTGGAGGCACCTATACCTGCTAACTATACTGGAGGCACCTATACCTGCTAACTATACTGGGGGCACCTATACCTGCTAACTATACTGGGGGCACCTATACCTGCTAACTATACTGGGGGCACCTATACCTGGCTACCTATACTGGGGGAATCTATACCTGCTAACTATACTGGGGGCACCTATACCTGCTAACTATACTGGGGGCACCTATACCTGGCTACCTATACTGGGGGAATCTATACCTGCTAACTATACAAGGGACACCTATACCTGCTACCTATACTGGGGGCACCTATACCTGGCTAGCCATACTGGGGGCACCTATACCTGGATACCTATACTTAGGGCACCTATACCTGCTACCTATACTGGGGGCACCTATACCTGCTACCTATACTGGGGGCACCTATACCTGACTACCTATACTGGAGGCACCTATATCTGCTACCTATACTGGGGGCACCTATACCTGGCTACCTATACTGGAGGCACCTATACCTGCTAACTATACTGGAGGCACCTATACCTGCTAACTATACTGGAGGCACCTATACCTGCTAACTATACTAGAGGCACCTATACCTGGCTATCTATACTGGAGGCACCTATACCTGGCTATCTATACTGGAGGCACCTATACCCGCTAACTATACTGGGGGCACCTATACCTGCTAACTATACAAGGGACACCTATACCAGGCTACCTATACTGGGGGCACCTATACCAGGCTACCTATACTGGGGGCACCTATACCTGCTACCTATACTGGGGGCACCTATACCTGCTACCTATACTGGGGGCACCTATACCTGCTACCTATACTGGGGGCACCTATACCTTCTACCTATACTGGGGGAATCTATACCTGCTAACTATACTGGGGACACCTATACCTGGCTACCTATACTGAGGGCACCTATACCTGCTAGCCATACTGGAGGCACCTATACCTGGCTATCTGGGGGCACCTATACCTGCTACCTAAACTGGGGGCACCTATACCTGCTACCTATACTGGGGGCACCTATACCTGCTACCTATACTGGGGGCACCTATACCTGCTACCTATACTGGGGGCACCTGTCATAGTAGAATGTAATACTTTCTTTACTTTATTTATTTGGGTGAGGAAAGCTTTAGTGGGCAAACACTGAGTAAATCATATATAAAGTAATACTGTAAAAATAAGCAACTTGATAAGGTTACTTTCAGTAAAATTCCTCTTTAAAGTGGACCTGAACTCTTGCACAGGACAGAAGGAAGATATAGAGATATGCACCCTGTATGTATTTAGAGAGTGCAGCCTGTCTTAATCCCCGTCATGTGTGACTAATCACCAACGTAATTTGATGTCTTAACTGTGTCAGCTGGCTACCTCGGCAGAGCAGCTAATTTGTAAACACAGGATGTTAACCCTATGTCTGCTTCCATAAAAGCAGGAAGTAGACACACTGCAGAGTTATTGCAGGATTTGTATCAGTTGTAACAAATAAATGTTTTTATGTAAAGGTTATTATGCTGTTACTTATCTTTTAGAACAGAGAGGAAGTTCTGGGTTCTGGTCCGCTTGGTTTTAGCAGAGACAATTGGGTGAACATTCGATCTCTTTCATCTCCATGCCACAATCACGGCAGACAGTCTCCCAAGGCAAGACGAGAGCAGCATAAATGTAAAAAGTGAGGAACTATCTCAGACAGGTGCACTTTATCACTTAATGGGAATAATTGTTGAGCTTATCTGCCGAGTTTGAACTGTTTCTTGTGGGAAAAGGTGCTATTTTTGTTACATTTTAATCCTGTATATTTTAACGTTCATTTGCAACTACAGAGCTGTTTTTTACCTAAGTACATGCAAAGAATTAGAGCGGCAGGGAAAGCTATTTTTAGAAATTAATTTGTCGGGAAGAGAGTTTTATTTTTTTTTTAAAGTTAGAGTCTAGGCATAAAATGTTCCTCAGTCCTGTGTCACTGGCACTGGCAGAGCTTTATCTACTATTTATACAGGCTCCCTCATTAGCTGGTGACCAATTGCTTTTAAAGGACACTTGAGGCGAAAATAAACTGATTAAATAAACGATTGTATCTATCTTCCTTCTCCTAAAAATGACTTTTTAAGATATTCTTCAGTTTTATTTTATGTTTAAATCTACTTTTTAAGTTTTAACTGTTTCATTGTTTTTGCTCAATGACACGTTCATTAAGGCATGCCAGAGCTAAAATCTATGAACTATTGACCCTTTTTATCACTTTCCTGCTCTCAGAAGCGATTTTCTGCTAGGAAAGTGTTTTATAGTTTGAATTTCTTATCAGTGTGGTCACACTGTAGACACTTCCTGTCTGAGCCAGGACTGAGTCAGCCACTTACATACCTGATATTTAACTCTTTCAGGCAGAGAAAACAAAAAAAGGAACACAGCCTAGTTATTTGTGTGCTAGGCACTGTACATACACATGTCTATCTCATCATGTCACATGTCACCTCGGGTATCCTTTAAAGGCCATATCCAAAATGACCTCTCCTCAAATTTTACCAAAACTACCTCTCCTCAACTTAAAGGAACCCGGAGAAGAAGACAAAAGTACCATAATGACCTTACCTGGAGCTTCCTCCAGCCCCTGTAGCCCTTGACTGGGAGGTCCTTCGACATTCCCTGGGCTCCCAACATTCTTCCACCAGCGGCTCCGATAGCCACGGCTCAGGAGTCATGCACAACTGCCCATGTGTGTCCCCTCTGGGCACCCGTCACCGTGAGCATTCTGTGTATACACCATTCTGGAAAAAAATGGGCAGGATGGATGCCCACAGCGATGAGTCCTCTGAAGGGCTACACATGCGCAGTTGAGCACGACACCTGCTCAAGTCGCGTGGCTAACGGAGGAAGGGGGGGAGGGCTGTTTGCAGGGCCGGCGCTACCATTAAGGCAAAGGAGGCAGCTGCCCCAGGGCCCCAGAGCTTGTAGGGGCCCCCAGTGGCTACAAGAGGAAAAAAATTTTTCAAAATCGGCCTTATAGTTTTTGAGAAAATCGATTTTAAAGTTTCAAAGGAAAAAAAAAACACATTTAAAAACCTGCCGACTTTAATGGTTAATAGCAAATCCACCTTAAATGCTAGAAAGCCTAAATTTGAAGGGTATGTTAAGGAGATCATTAGGAATAAGAGGAAAAACCAATTTTTCAAAAAGACCTTATAGTTTTTGAGAAAATCGATTTTAAAGTTTCGAAGGAAAAAAAGTATACTTTTAAATGCGGTAAATGTCACTTGTAGTAGCAAACCTAACGGTAGTGTAATTTTACATGCATCAAACGAAAGCGCAATAAATTTCCTGACGGGGTTTCCAGGGGGTCTATACGCAGCCGCAGCGCTTTGGCCAGGGATCGCTATACAGCCGCAATATGGCTGTATGAAGATTCCTGGCATTTTTTCCTATTTTCCCAATTTTTTTTTTTTATGTTTAGAGTGTGGGAATTTAAAAAAAAAATTGTGGGGTCCCCCCTCCTGAAACTTTTTAACCCCTTGTCCCCCATGCAGGCTGGAATAGCCAGAATGTGGAGCTCCGACCGATTGGGGCTTCACACCCTGACTATACCAGCTGCAAAAAAGGTCTCTTAATGCCGATTTGTGTTCCGGGGTATATGTTGGGGGGGCCCCCCAGGTTTATTTTGCCCTGGGGCCCCATTGTTGCTTAAACCGGCCCTGGCTGTTTGAAGCCCCAGGCAAGCTCATTATGGAAGTTCTGTCTTCTGCTCAGGGACCCTTTAAAGGTAGTCCAGTCTTACCTCTCCCCACAACCTCCCTTATACTTTCCTATAAATATCATTTTGCCTTCTTAAAACATAAGGTATTTGCAATGAAAGCAAGAGTTGTGGGTGCCGGAGGTGGCATCAGTGGCGTAGCAATAGGAGGTGCAGAGGTAGCGACTGCATCGGGGCCCTCCCTCAACCACAGTATTAGCTCTCTATTGGTCCTGTGCTGGTAATGATCACTTCTATAGATGCTTCAAATAGTAGTAATCATTAACAAGCTGTTCTCCATCCCTTGCTTGCACCTCTGACACTGTGGCTGTCCCTGGCAGGTTTTTGTGCGCTGTATCAATTGTTATGTATAGAGTGCATGGGGGACCCCATGTAAAACTTGCATTGGGGCCCACAGCTCCTTAGCTACGCCACAGGGAAAAGTTAAGGGATGGTTACGATTAGGCATACTGAGGAGAGGGGGGGGGGGGGGGTGTTTAAAGTGTACCTGAGGTGACATATGACATGATGAGAAAAACATGTGTATGTACAGTGTGAAACATAATTAGAACCAAGCTGTTTGATTTGTTATTTTGTTACCTGAAAGAGTTAATTTTTAAGGATGCAAGTGACAGCTTCTGTCTTGTCTGTACTTTGTCAGAAATTAAGTAAACCTAACTGATAAGCAATTTACAGCCATAAAAGTTTTCCTGGCAGAGTACAGCTTCTGAGAGCAGGGGAGAGATAGAAAAAGGTCAATAGTTCATGTATTTTAATTCTGTAACGCTACATAGACTGCCATTGAGCAGAGACGTTAAAACAGTCAGTCTACTTTGTAAATGTTTAACTATAAAAGAAAACCATGGGATATCTAAAAAAAAAGGGTCATTTTTTAGGAGTAGGATGATAAATACAATTGTTAATCCCATCAGTTTATTTTCACCTCGGGTTCACATTAAGGTTAGGCTTTTATGGGGGGGGGAGGGGTTTGAATAGGGTTTGGCATCGGTTGGGGAAGTTTAGGATTAGCAGTAGTAAAATATTCACATCACTTACTTCTGCTTTTCATCCCCGTGCAGCTCTTATCAGCACTTCAAAGCACACTGGGTACAAAGAAGTGATGAGTCAATTGGTAATCTGTTAAACTGTGTAAAGGTAGCCATACACTGGTTGATTTGCCATCAGATTCGACCAACAGATAGATCCCTCTCTGATCGAATCTGATCAGAGAGGGTTCGTATGGCTACCTTTACTGCAAACAGATTGTGAACCGATTTCAGCCTGAAACCGTTCACAATCTGTGGGGGTGGTGCTGCCGCCCCCCCCCCCCCCCCCCCCCGCAATACATTACCTGCTCCGCCGGCGCGACTGCCCCCGGTCACCGCTGCTCCGTCTCCGCGCTGGTCTGGTCTCCGGGTCCAGCATGCTTCACTTCTTCCTGCCTGGCAGGAAGTTTAAACAGTAGAGCGCCCTCTACTGTTTAAACTTCCTGCCGGGCAGGAAGAAGTAAAGCATGGCGGACCCGGAGACCAGACCAGAGCGGAGACGGAGCAGTGGTGACCGAGGGCAGTCGCGCCGGCAGAGCAGGTAATGTATGCGGGCTCTATTGCGTCGGTGGTCGGGCACTCGAACGCCGCTAGCGACGAGCTCCCTACCCGCGGGCGATCGATGGTAATTTTCTGCACGGAGCGATAGACGGGATCGGGCGGGATAGATCGGAATTTAGCGTGTAGCGGGAACGATGTGACAGCAGATTCGATCCCAGTGATCGAATCTGCTGTCGATCGGCGGGGAATCGGCCTAGTGTATGGCCAGCTTAAAGCCCAATAACACACGCTCAACAGCGGTCTTTTATGCAGCACAATTATCATACAACTTTTGTTGAGAAACAAATTGAAAGAACCCAAAAAAGGTGTTTGCTATTGTTCACACAACTAATAAGACGAATAAGATGTCAATCCAACTGTTGGATTGATGTCTTATTAGTCTTATCAGTTGTTTGAACAGTAGCAAACAACTTTTTTGGTTGTTTCAACTTCTTTCTCAACAAAATTTGTTTGATAATTGTACTGCATAAAAGACCGCTGTTGATCGTGTGTATGGGGCATCAGTAACCTACCTATATATATTTGTTTTAAAACTCTGAAACTGGTAAATAAAGTTTTTACATTATTAACCAAAGTGCCATTTTAAAATATTTTAAAGGCTAAGTGTAAACGTATATTTCATATGCTGTGTCCATCATGATTTGCAATGCACAGGTTTTTTTTTTGAAGTGCTTAGTTGCTATCCATTTTTAGCATTATCCTTTTTTACTGGGTTTGCAATGCTGACTTGACCAAAGAGCAGCCTGTAAGCTGTCCAAGCTCCTCCCCAAACCATCATCACCCACAGGATAGCAGGCAAGGATGAAATGAAAGGGAGAATCAGACAATCGTTTCCTGTGAATGCAGAGCTGACCCTGCCCAAAAGAGGAAGCAGAGGGAGCAGGTGGGTGTGGTCAGATAATGGTTCTGTGCTGGGAAAGAAACTATCACTCTGCTGCCTGCTTTGTACTCATTACACTGGTCATGTGACTTTTCTCATGGGAGTTTCACTGGAACAGCTGCATCAAATATGAACATCGTGCGAGTAATGGCACAATTCACCTTTACTAACAAAAACAAAAAAATAGGACTTTTAACACTAAAGGTAAAGCTAAACATTCTTATTTCTATAGGCACCTAATAACAAACGTTTGGTGCTAGTCTACTTTAGAGGACCCCATGGACGTAGCAATAACCCCTTTCATCGCAGGGGGGCTCAAAGGCTTTGCCCCCCCCCCCCCTCCTCCTCTCTCTCCCCCAACTGCAAGTGCAGCCTATTAGCAAAAAAACCTGTGCAGGAACATGTGTAATTTTTTCCTGCTTCCAGATGCTGTTTTCCAGCAAAACACTTTCTGCTGCTATTCGCCGACTCCCGATCACGTGACCTGCATGGGGTTCGTCCTCCAGGGGCGTAACTAGACTTAATAGGGGCCCCCTGCAAAAAAATGATAGCATGGGGCCCCTATTAAGTCTAGTTACGCCCCTGGAGGACCCAGCAGGAAACTTCATAGGGAAATTCCACTAGCATTATTTAGTGGACGGCACCCTCTTGAACTTGTAGGTTTCAGATAGGTTGTAGTAAACCACACCCACACTATTCAGCCAATCACAATGCTTCGTACTGTAGAGGGCGCTGTGACTGGAGAACTGTCCCCTATGAGGTTTCCTTTGGAAGCTCCCTAAAGTAGACTAGCAACAAAATTTTGTTTCGATTGTAACAGTTCAGTCATTAGAAAACTCAGGAGTCCGAATTATCATTTTATCAGCACAGCCCTCCTCTAATAGATAAAATGGCGGGATGTGGTGACTGTTGTCATTCTATGCCGTTTATACATGTGTTTTTCCCTTGAACCTTGATTTTTGTTATTCTTATCATGTTTACCATCTGTTTACTTAGATCCTTTGATTTAATTATCCCTCTCGCTGCATACCAATGCTTCCGCATGTAGCCTGAATACCAATGAAATCCTGTTGCTAGGTATGTTGCCAGAGAAGGTGTGGAAGTCTGGAACTCCGTGGAGTAGATTTCAGAGGGTAGGACAGGATTGGTGTCAAACAGTGGTGTAGCTAAGGAGCTGGGGGCCCCGATGCAAGTTTTACAATGGGGCCCCCCAAGCACTCTATATATAACAATTGTTACGGCGCACCAAAACCTGCCAATGGCAACTACAGTGTCAGAGGTGCAAGAAGGGGATGGGGAGCAGCTTGTCTATGATTACCACTATTCAATCAATCTATAGAACTGATTATTATGAGCACAGGACCAATAGAGAGCTAATACTGTAGTTGAGGGAGGGCCCTTCGGGCCCCGATGCGGTCGCAACCTCTGCAACCCCTATTGCTACACCCCTGGAGTCAAACATGAAGTTTTAGAGAAATAGCCAAACTCCAGGCAAACCGCTAAAACAGGGGTGTGGTTTGTTTCATTTAACAGAGGAACTCTATAAGGCCCTGTTCACACTTATTTGAATTTGCATGCATTTGACCCAGATTTCTTTTAATTTGTGTGCCTTTTGCAATTTGTCTGCATTTTTTAAATCGCGCTGCAATGATGCTTTTATTTTCCATGTATGATTTGCACGTAATATAAGTCAATGGAAATGCACACAAAAAATTGCATTTGTCAGGCTAGGTTCACAGTGGTCTGTTGCATAATGCATTATAATGACTGTGGACTGCGATGAAGACTGGACATGGACTTTAAGGGCTCGTTTCCACTATCGCGAATCTGCATGCGTCCAACGCATGCAGATCCGCACATGTAATACAAGTGGATGGGCCTGTTTCCACTGTAGCGTTGTTGAGGTGCGTTTTTTTCAGCGGTAAAAAAACGCTCAAAAGAGTCAACGAATTCGCCTGGGAGTGGAATGCATGCGAATCGCCGCTAATGTATTTAATAGGGAAATCGCATGCGGCTTTGTCATGCGGATTTCCCCGCGATTTCGCATGAAAGCCAATGGAACTTAACACAGGCAGTGACATGGTTAAATTCGCATGGCTCCTTGCCATGCGAAATCGCATGCGAAATCGCGGGGAAATCCGCATGGGGAAACGCAGCCGCATGCGATTTCTTCAGCGGTGGAATCCAGGCGATTCCGCACCGCTACAGTGGAAACAAGCCCTTAGGCTGCATTTCCACTTGTGCGGTGCGAATCGCCGCGGTAAAAATTCGCATGCGGATGCGAATTTCGCATGCGGGTGTATGCGAATTTGCATGCGAATTCGCATGCGAATTCGCATGGATGACGATGTATGCGAATTTAACCATGGCAGTGCTGGTGTGCTTTTTCCATTGTTTCTATGCGAATTCGGTATGCGGTATGCGAATTCTGATGGCTCTGCCATCCGAATTTTTTCTGCACAGAAAAACGCACAGGAATCCTGACAAGTGGAAACAGTCCCATTCACTTGTATTGCTATGCGAATTTGCATGCGAAAAACGTATGCGAATTCGCGATAGTGGAAATGAGCCCTAATGCAAAGTCTGCATGCAGCAAGTTAGAATAATGTAATCAGTTGCAACACAGTACTGCGAACAGGCCCATAGAATTGTATGGGCAGTGAGTGAAATATTCTGCAATGCAACTGAGCACTGTGAACATGGCCTTCTCATCTCATCCGATTTTGAAGTTATGATAATAAGCAGTGGTCTACAACTTGACCCTGCATTGCAAGCATTCCAATATAATCATAAATGTTTCTGCTGTAATGAATCTTATATCAGTTACATGGCTCTATTCTGGTACATTGACGTGGAGAGGGAAGCTTGTTATCTCCGCTCTCACATTCTTGCTTCTCAATGATTGGCTGAGGGCAGTCCAGTGTGGCACAAGGCAGATAAGGAAAATACACCTCACCCCTCTGCAGAAGCTGCCGAAATACGATCTATGCTGTGCTCACATGTGTTTACAAAGCAAGCTAGATATGACAGTGCAGCTTCTAGGAGGAAAAATATTATGGGCGAAAATAACATCAGGATTGGCTTCAGTCAGAGGCAGTACGGATGGAAAATGCCTGGAACAGTGTTCTCTCTATTTAATCTATAAGATTCACTTACATCAAAACGTGAAAAGTACAATGCATACTGTATGCTATGTAAGTAAAACAAGTATTTATGTACTTATATATGTATTTTTTTATGTATGTTTGAAAAGGGCACCAGATATAGACGAAAAAATTAGAGATTAGGCTACAAAAGGCACCTGGTGTAGCCGAGATGTCAAATTCTGCTACAAAAAGCACCTGGTGTAGCCAAAAAGTTAGTTTTAGTTTATAAAAAAAGATGCTGTTATAGCTGAAATTTGTGGGACTATAAAAGAGTGCTGTTATAGCCGGGAAAAGTGATACAGCCAGGAAAAGTGATATAGCCAAGAAAAGTGATATAGTTGAGTAAAGTGATTACTATGACCTAACTTATACCTACTCTCGTCTCACACAGAACCCTCCCCTGGTGGTGCCTAACCCTAAGTTCCCCCCTGGTGGTTCCTAACCCTAAGACTCCCCTGGTGGTACCTAACCCTAAGTTCCCCCCTGGTGGTGCCTAACCCTAAGACCCCTAGGTGGTGCCTAGCCCTAAGACCCCACCTGTGGTGCCTAACCCTAAGACCCCCCTGGAGGTTCCTAACCCTAATACCCCCCGGTGGTGCTTAACCCTAAGACCCCCCTGGTGGTGCAGAATCCTAAGACCCCCCCCGGTGGTGCCTAACACTAAGACCCACCCCCTGGTGGTGCCTAACTCTAAGGCCCCCCCTGGTGGTGCCTAACCCTAAGGCCCCGCTGGTGGTATCTAACCCTAAACCCCCCCCTGGTGGTACCTAACCCTAAGACCCCCTGGTGGTTCCTAACCCTAAGACCCCTCTGGGTGGTGCCTAACACCAAGACCCACCCCCTAGTGGCACCTAACTCTAAGACCCCTCTTGTGGTGCCTAACCCTAAGACCCCCCCTGCTAGTGCCTAACCCTAAGACCCCCCAGGTGGTACCTTACCCTAAGACCCCCCCCATGTTGGTGCCTAACCCTAAGGCCCCGCTGGTGGTATCTAACCCTAAACCCCCCCCTGGTGGTACCTAACCCTAAGACCCCCTGGTGGTTCCTAACCCTAAGACCCCTCTGGGTGGTGCCTAACACCAAGACCCACCCCCTGGTGGCACCTAACTCTAAGACCCCTCTTGTGGTGCCTAACCCTAAGACCCCCCCTGCTAGTGCCTAACCCTAAGACCCCCCAGGTGGTACCTTACCCTAAGACCCCCCCCATGTTGGTGCCTAACCCAAAGACACCTGTGGTGGTGCCTAAGACCCACCCCCTGGTGGTGCCTAACCCTAAGACCCCCCTGGTAATTACTATGACCTAGCATCTCTCCATACCAGGTTTACTTTAAATATAAATAAACTTTTATTTAATAAATGACGTGATGCAAAATCCTGCTCCATCTTGTACAAAGGAAGGGAAGTGCGCTGGCAACCGCCGTTTATTTCTCACAGACGGTCGTCAGGAAATAAAATGTATTCATTAGCATTATTCTTTTTTTTTTTTTGACAAAGTGAGGAGTTCTTGGGGCTAATTATCTAATTTATATATAGAACACAATGTGCATTTTTATTAACTGGGAATGATATAAAATCGACAATAACCAATTAACTTGCACAGTAACAAAAATATACAGCGCATTAAGCATAGCAACTCCCTAGCAATGAGGACAGAGCGTAAGAAATATAGAACAGAGGGAGACTGCAGAGAAAACACCGCCGTACAGACAAACACAGAGCTGAAATACACACTGGCTGTTGTTAAAGGACCACGATCACGAAAATCATCACATTTTAAATACATGATGTAAACACATATAAATAAGAAGTATGTTCCTTCCAGAGTAAAATGAGACATAAATTACTTTTCTTCTAAGTTGCTGTTACTTACAGTAGGTATTAGAAATCTGATAGAACCAACAGGTTTTGGACTAGCCCATTTCCTCAATGGGGGTTCTCAGGGATTTTCAAAAGCACTTAGTGAATGGCAGTTGCTCCGTCCAACTGTCAAAAAAAGTGTACCGCGAGCAGGGAGGCTGGCCAGCATCTTTGTAAAATCCTTTTCAGGAAGTGTCTTTATAAAGAATAAAGGCCATGCTGAGAAAAGTACATGAAGAGATGGACTAGCCCAAAACCTGTCGGTTCTGTCAGATTTATGCTACCTACTGTAAAGGTGCCCATAGGCTTAAAGATTATGGGCAAATTCGACAAAAGAGACAAATTTATCTCTAATGAAATCTGATTAGAGATAAATTTGTCTTTTGGCAATTCTGCCCACTACAGGCTGATTCCCGTCCGATCTCAGCATGAAATCTATAGGGAATCGGCTGAGCCTGCTGATCCCGCACCGCCGCTGCCCCCCCATGTATAAATGTGCCCCCATGAGCATTTATACGTTACCTGTCCTGTTGCAGCCTCCGTGCGTTGTCCTGTAACCTGCGGGCAGTATTCTGTATGCGCTACTGGCGCATAGCATCTGATGTCGACGCATAGAGTCTGACGTCAGCTGCTATGCGCCAGTTGCGTGTACGGATAACGGCCCGGAGGTTACAGGACACCGCGCAGAGGCTACAACAGGGCAGGTAACATATAAATGCACATGGGGGGCACATTTATACATTGCGGCGGGGGTTTTATCGTCTCGTCGCTTGCTCGGAAATTTCCGCCGTACCACCACACACCCAACCAACCAACCTCGGCCCGACATCTTGCAGCTTATGCAATAGATAAAGCGACTAATTTCTGTCCCAAAATTGGTCACTTTTTTCAGTCGGGCATGCACTTGGCGGCAACGATTTTCATCCAACTCGATTATTATAATGGAATTGGATGGTCGATCGGCTGCCAAGTCTCCTGATGTATGGGCACGTTAAGTGACAGCAACATAGGAGAAAAGTAATGTATGGCTCATTTTACTCTGGGAAATAAGTACTTCTTATTTGTATGTGTTTACCTGTATTTTACATTTTACATTTTTTCCTGATAGTGGTCCTGTAAAGCAGCAGCGTCAGCCATACTATCCCAGGGAAAAAAAACACATATATAATTACTATGAATTGTACTGTCCACATTTTGATTTCAGTGAATTTAATATAGTAAATAAAGTGAAAACTGTTTCATTGCATTTTCCATCTTTACTGCATCTGACCAAAGCCCATCCTGATGTAATTTCCTCCCTTACTCCTCTGCCTGAAACGGTGTATGCAGAACTGCACTGTTATATCTAGTTTGCTTTGTAAACACATGTGAGCATAACAAAGATTGGATATTAGCAGCTTCTGCAGAGGAGTGAGGTGATTTATAGTCTATTTCCCTTCTGAGCCTCGTGTCACACTGAACTGCCCTCAGCCAATCAGCAAGGAGCAGGAATGTGGGAGGGGAAGAAGGGAAAATACCAAGGCTTTTTTTAGCTTCCCTCTCCTTGGCAATGCACGGATTCAGGTCTTTACTTTGCTCTAAATTGGTATTCATTTATCACTACAGTATAACATTAAAAAATTGTGATTATTGGAGCTGATAGCAACCTCAGAGGCGCTTGGCTGCATTACAGACCTGCTTGTATGTGCTCCGTCCTTATTGCCTGAGGAAGCGGGGTCAATCCTGGGAAACGCGTTGCATGATCTTTGAAGTGTATATATAAACTGCTTTATTGATTTTACAACAATATTATCTTGTGTCTACTTGGAGGAGGTAAGTCCACTACTGCCTCCTCTATTTTTTTTAACTTTTTAGATACCCGTTGCGGGCGCAATCTCTGCATCCATTATTGCTACACCACCGCCTTTAGCTTCCCCGCCACCGCATGATTCAACACATCCAGACTGTGGTACATTTCTGAAAGATGGAGAAGTTTATCACTGTCTTCTCAGACTACCTTTTTGATGAGGCAGCATTCTTCCTCAGTCTTGCTCCAGATCCCGGGTGACGGGGACACGTATCTCCACGGAGCGGAGCAGGGACACTTATTGTCACAACAGTTTTCTTTATTCCCATTTAAAGCACAATTAGTGTCACCCTCTGCCAGATCAGATTCACTTATTGCTGCGTGCTGCCACTTTAACAGTAATTAACTGTAACCTTGCGGACTTCCTGCACTGGGCGCTGTCATTTTACACAGTCAGCTGCTTGAGCAACGGGATAAATGGGGGATGTGGGGGTGGACAAGCTGACTCATCTCACAGTGATAACAGCTTAATTTCCTTTGGCACCGCAGTGGAAGTTTCCCGCCATTTTGAGATTACTTTAAGTAGCAAAAGTTAAAGTGAAACTTTACCTTTGTTGAGAGAAATACCTAAAGTGGAATTAAATTCTAACTTAACATTCAATAAAAATGTGTTTTCCAACTTTTTATCTCCCATACAGTTATCATATTTGCTTTAGTGCACAAGTAATAGTGTCTGCTTACAAATTACAAGTTCCCAAAGTACAGTTTATCTGCTCTGAAAGCTGTCATTGCTTTTTCATGCAAAGCTGCTGTATTTATATACTAGCTGATTGCCCGGCGTTGCCCGGGAATGTATTTGGCGGGTGTTGGCTCCGCCCACTTTTTCTAACCCTAACATACAATTACTCATTGACCAAGTTTGTGAGCTTTTGGGGTCTTTGACATCAGTAATTCGCATTGAAATGAAACAAATCTGATTGGCTGTTTGTAGCTCCACCCCATTTCTGAATTTGAACCCCAGTGACCCAATAACCAACTGTACCAGGTTTGAGGCCCGTGCCCTTAACAGTGTAAGAATGGTAGCAATTAAATATTCCCCTTGAAAAGCAATAGGTGAAGTTTGATTCACTTTTGTAGGCTCCACCCACTTTTCTGAATATTAATCCCAGTCACCCAGTCACCAACTGTGCAAAGTTTAAAAACCCTGCCATTAACAGTGTAAGAATGGCTGCAGTTTACATTTTCCCAGTGAAATTTGTATTTGTCTCCACCCACTGATGACCCGGCGTTGCCCGGGTATGTATTTGACTGGTGTTGGCTCCGCCCACTTTCTAACCCTAACGCACACTCAATGACCAAGTTTGTGAGCTTTGAGGTCCTTGGCATCAATAATTTGTATATTCCCATAGAAATTAAATCAGATACGCTGTTTGTGGCTCTGCCCCTCTCCAGCATTTGAACCCCAGTCACCCAATGACCAACTGTAGCAGGTTTGAGGCATCTGCTATTAACAGTGTAAAAATGGCAGCAATTTAAATATTCCACTTGAAAATCAACAGATGAATTTTGATTGGCTATTATAGGCTCCACCCACTTCCCTGAATATTATTCTCAGTCACTCAGTGACCATCTGGGCCAAGTTTGAGAATCCTGCCATAAACAGTGTAAAAAGGGCTGCAGTTTACACTTTCCCAGTGAAATTTGTTTTTGGCTCCGTCCACTTTTTGCAACCTGGACACAAAGTCACTACTCAATGCCCAAGTTTGTGAGCTTTGGGGTCTTTGACAACAATAATTTGTATTTTCCTGTGAAATGAAACAAATTTGATTCACTGCTTGTGGCTCCGTCCCCTTTTCTGAATTTGAGCCCCAGTGACCCAATGACCAACTGTACCAGGTTTGAGGCTTGTGCCATTAACAGTGCAAGAATGGCAGCAATTTTAATATTCTCCTTGAAAAGTGACGTGATTTTGATTGGCATTTTTAGGCTCCACACACTTTTCTGAATATTAATCCCAGTCACCCAGTAACCAGCTATGCTAAGTTTGAGAACCCTGCCATTAACAGTGAAGAAGGGCTGCAGTTTACAATTTCACAGAAAAATCTGTTTTTAACTCCACCCACTTTTTGTAACCTGAACACACAGTCACTACTCAATAACCAAGTTTGTGAGCTTTTGGGTTCCTGGCATCAAAATTGTGCTAATGGAAGCAGTTTATACAGCAAAGAAATCTGGCTGTTTTTGGCTCCGCCCCTTTACTGAATTTGAACCCCAGACACTTAACGACCGACTGCAGCAGGTTTGAGGCCTCTGCTATTAACAGAGTGAGAATGGCTGCAGTTTCAATATTCCCCTTGAAAATCAATAGGTGAATTTTGATTGGCTCTTGTAGGCTCCACCTACTTTTCCGAATATTAATCCTAGTCACCTAGTGACCAACTGTGTGAAGTTTGAGAACCCTGCCATTAACAGTGTAAGAAAAGCTGCAGTTTACATTTTCCCATGTAAAAAGTTAGTTGTTTTTGGCTCCGCCCACTATTTCTAATCTTGACATACAGTCACTTAATGACCAACTTTATGAGCTTTGGTGTCCTTGGCATCAATAAGTTGCATTTTACCATTGAAATTAAACAAATCTGATTGGCTGTTTTTGGCCCGCTTCCTTCAGAATTTAAACCCCAGTCTCCCAGTGACTGACTGTAGCAGATTTTAGGCCTCTGCCATTAAGAGTGCATGAATGGCAGCAATGTAAATATTCCCCTTGAAAATAAAAAGGTGAATTTTGATTGGCTGCTGTAGGCTCCACCCACTTTTCTGATTATTAGTCCCAGTCACCCAGTGGCCAACTGTGTCACGTTTGAGAACCCTGCCAATAACAGAATGGCTGAAATCAATCTAACAAATCTGATTGGCTGTTTGTGGCTCCACCCATTTAGTGAATTTGGACCCCAGTCACCCAGTGACTGACTGTATCAGGTTTGAGGCTTCTGACACTAACAGTGTAAAAATGGTAGCAATGTGAATATTCCCCTTGAAAATCAATAGGTACATTTTGATTGGCTGTTGTAGGCTCCACCCACATTTCTGAATATTCATCCCAGTCACCCAGTGGCCAATTGTGTAAAGTTTGGGAACCCTGCCATGTTAAAAATGTAGTTGTTGGCACCGCCCACTTTTTCAAACCTTGACATACAGTCACTCAATTATCATGTTTATCAGTTTTGGGGTCCTTGGTATCAATACTTTGTATATTCCCATTGAAAAATAAACAAATCTGGCTGTTTGTGGTTCCGCCCCCTTTCTGAATTTGAACCCTAATCACCCAGTAACCAACTGTACCAGGTTTAAGGAGTCTGCTTTAACCAGTATAAGAGAATGGTAGCAGATGAAATATTCCCTTTGAAAATCAAAAGGTGAATTTTTATTGGCTGTTGTAGGCTCCACCCACCTTCCAAAATCTTAATCTCAGTCACCCAATGACCAACTGTGCAAAGTTTGAGAACCCTGCCATTAACGGTCTAAGAATGGCTGCAGTTTATATTTTCCCAGTAAAAGTTGTTTTGGCTCCGCCCACTTTTTGTAACCTTGACACACAGTCACTCAATGACCAAGTTTGTGAGCTGTCAGGTTCCTGGCATCAGCGCCGGGCCGAGGCATAGGCTGGAGAGGCTCCAGCCTCAGGGCGCAGTGTAGGAGGGGCGCACTCAGCTCAGCTATCATTCCCCTATTGTGTTTGAAGCAGAAAGAAATAAGAAAAGGAGATACATGGAAGTGACTATAAGCCAGATAACTAGAGATTAAGGTGTCGGGGGCCCTGGGTGCCTCTTAGTCTAATAGCAATCAGTGTGTGACGGCTGGGGTGGAAGGATGGAGGGGCGCACTTTGGTGTCTCAGCCTTGGGTGCTGGAAGACCTTGTCCCGGCTCTGCCTGGCATCAAAAATGTGTGAATGGAAGCAGTTTATCCACCAAGGAAATCTGATTGGCTGTTTGTGGCCCCGCCCTTTTAGTGAATTTGGATCCCAGTCACCCAATGACCGACTGTAGCAAGTTTGAAGCCTCTGCCATTAAAAGTGTAAGAATAGTAGCAGTTTAAATATTCCCCTTGAAAAGCAATAGGTGAATTTTGATTGGCTGTTGTAGGCTCCACCCATTTTCTTGAATCTTAATCACATTCACCCAGTGACCAAGTGTGGCAAGTTGGAGAACCCTGCGATTAACCGTCTAAGAATGGCTGCAGTTTACATTTTCCCATTTAAAATGAACGGCTGAAATTTGATTGCTGTTTTATGCTCCGCCCACTTTTCCTGGATTTGTAACCTCGGTCACCAAGTGACCAACTGTGCCATGTGTGGGGACTCTGGCTTGATTACTGTGAGAATGGCAGCCTTTTACATTTTTTTCATTGACTTGAATGGGTGGAATCTGATTCGCTGTTTGTAGCTCCGCCCACGTGTGCAGGGGGGACCCGAGACCCACAGAACATATCATCCCAGGTAGTAAGGGATCTGTGTACCAAGTTTCATTCAAATCGGTCAAGCCGTTTTCGAGTGATCGCGACACACACACACACACACACACACACACACACACACACACACACACACACACACACACACACACACACACACACACACACACACACACACACACACACACACACACACACACACACACACACACACACACACACACACACACACACACACACACACACACACACACACACACACACACACACACACACACACACACACACACACACACACACACACACTTTTATATATATAGATTAAAATCTATCTAGTAATCACTTCTCAGCTCTTTCTACCTCTGCAGTAGAGAGAGCTCATGTTCAGCACAGCTAGGAATATAGCAGACAAAGGAATGTAAACAAAAGATAATGTTATCACCCCTTCAGATACGGGCAGAAGCTGCCCACTGAGGCAAGGAGCTTTCCTCTGAAGAACAAAGGGCTGTTTTTACCTTTGAATGCTGTTCTGCTACAAAATTTATTTTGTGGTAGTAGATATTATGCTATAAATAATCTTTTAGAGCAAAGAAGAAATGCGGAATTTCATATCACTGTAATCCCTTCGTTTTAGCTCTACAAATTGGTGGGATAAGTGCCGCAAATAATTTTAAACCTAGTAGCTTGTTTCTAAGCTGTGAATCATTTAGCCCCTCCCTCATGATCTTAAGGCTGGACTTACACTTCGATGCATTATGTCAAGTTGTGTTGAGTTGCGTCAGGTTGCATCCCATTGAAAAAAGCAAGCTGCAATGCAACTCAACGTGATGCAACGCATGTAAGTGTGAATCCAGCCTATGACAGCCCATTAATCTGGCAGCCAGTCACTCAATGAGTGCACAAGATAAAAAGTAACTAATAAGACATTCTGCTTTGTGCAAATCACCAAGACAGGAGAGCTACGAAGAACCTATACAATCCAGGAGACCTATTGTAAGGAATAGCGGAGATGCCGCCGCTGAGACAAGCGGCATGGCGGCTATCTCCGCGTATCAACCTGCGGCCTCTGCCGCGCGGTTACATGCTCAGGTTATGCCTGGTCCTTCCATTACTCACAGGCTGAGCGAGCTGAGCGACAGGACCTTTATGCAGCTAAGAGGGGAGTCAGCTGATCGTGCGGTCAGCTGACTCCAGCTAGCGTCCGGATTGGCTGAGTGGCTGGGGCGGCGCTAGGGAGCATACTGACTATATATAGAGCAGGACTGTCACTAGCTCCGCGTCTGCTGTTGCGAATGCTATAGTGTGTTAGCGCTCACACCCTAGTCAGATCCCAAAGTGTGCTAGAACCGGCCGGAGCCAGGGATCCACACTTATCAGATTCTGTTGATAGCTTTAAAGTACTACTGCATTGTTTATTTGTTATGACCTTTGGCTTGCTCTGACTATTCTTCCGTTTGTCGATTCTGTACCTCAGCTTATCTGATTCACGTTGCCGACCCTGCCTTCCCCTGACGTTGAATCAGTCTTCCGCTTCTGTACTGTATCTGTCCGCTTGTTGCTAATTCTGCCTGTCTGACCTCGCTACCCGCATCAGTGGGCTCTGCCACTGGTGAGGGAATCTTACACCAATCACTCAGGTGTAGGATTCTGCTGCTAGTTTGGGATACCTGTTCTTCCGGTATCCACAGGCTGCAGTACTATCTGTATCACTTGCTCCTAGGCTGCAGTACTGTCTGTGTCACTCATCCACATGCTGCAGTACTATCTGTGTCACTTGCTCCTAGGCTGCAGTACTGTCTGTGTCACTTACTCATTTGCTGCAGTACTGTCTGTGTCATTTGCTCCTAGGCTGCAGTACAGTCTGTGTCACTTAGGCTAAAGCACCAACTGTATCAATTACTCCTAGGCTGCAAAACAATATGTTCCACCTGTTCCTCAGGGGATCCTTAGTCCAGTCTTACTGGGATCATTCCTCCTTGTACTGTGCACCAAACACTACCCGGTTGCAGTACAGTCTGAATCACTTGTTATACAGCACTATTGTATTCATTCTCTTTGTTGTGGTACATATATACCCCTTGCCCCTTGGCTGCAGCATGGTCTGTCTCATCCGCCCATAAGGTGAGCACCGGCTGCAGTACAGTCTGGGTCACCCACTCCTCGGGTGAACTCTTGCATCTGTATTACTGTTACACCAAACACTATCTCCCATTGGTTGTCCAGTGTCAGGCTATACTAGTATTATTGGTGATTCTGCAGATCACCACATAATCATGTATAGCATCTGTATTATTGGTGATACTGCAGATCACCAATAATCAGAGATCTCTGTGTGGTGACACCAATCGTTACACCTATCGTGGCGTATTATTAGATTTAAAAAAAAAAGTTTACAATAGTCAACTGGGTAAAAAAATACTTGACTATTGTGATTTCCAAATGAACTACCAATGTCTTCCTCACTCATCATGACCTCTTCTTAAAGAACAACTATAAAATAAAATGTCCTTCTGTAAACCCCACATACCTATAGAGCTTTTAGCCAGCAACACTAGAAAGCTTTTCAGAGGTCTCTCATCACAACATGTGTGAAAAAAAAATGCCTCGTTACCAGTTGTTTGTAAGTTTTCTGTCAGTGTCGATGCTAGAGGCTAGAGCCATACCATGTAGATAGGTACACTCTTCTGTCACTATTCACAGAGGAATGATGTAATGTTTGTTTCTGCCCTGTCTGCTTTCCCACAGTTCATATGAGAACAGCGGAAGGTTTTTTTTAGATACAGGGAAGGATCTGAAAGTAGGGACCTGTACTTTTTCCTTATTTGGATGCCCCCCCCCCCCCATTCAGAATGAGATCTCCCTGGCTGTAAGGGGTGTACTTTAGACTGCAAGGCAGAGAGAGTGAGGCACAGGATCAGGCACACAAAGCTATATTTCTATTTTCTATCATTCTGAACACGTTTTACTCACAGGATTACTGCTAGTGAAGATTGTTTCTGTATGCTGGATGTGCTGGACACAGTCCTCCATAGTAATGCCCACAGTGAAAACTGTTCTTTTCCAATGTCATATTTTCTTCACATAATACATGAAAAGATGCGAAAAAAGCCTTTGTATTGCTATGTGCTTGTAATTACCGAAAATACAGTATATATGGCATTTAATATTTTAGTTAACTTTGATAGTTGTCTTTAAAGAGCATCAAAATTATAAATTACAGTTTGCTTTAAACTATTAAGTTGCCAAAATATATTAAATCACACATAATAAAGTGTGATTTTCTTACCTCCAGGGTCCGTATTCCACATATGGTCCTGAAAACCATGCCTCCTGTCTGAAATTGGGCCCAAGCAATTTATTTTCTTTCCAAACGATAGGTGCAAAGGATGATGGAGGATTGACATCAAAACCAAGCTTCCCCCCCCCCCCCGCCCATGTCCTCCTCCCAGCCCACATCCACTGTAACAAAAGATGTAATCTAATCCAGGCAGGCGGACAAGACATGTGGAATAAGATTTATAGCAAACAGAAGTGATAAAACAGGCTGCAGCTGTTCCCGGCTGTCTCCTGTTCCTGTCTCCCCCTCTCCTACTCACTGTGAAAAAAGATGTAATTTGATCCAGGCAGGCAGAGAGCAGAGGAGGGAGGGACACAGGAGGGCACTGTGCTTGAGGGAAGGACACAATGCTGAGGGTGTACTTGCAAGAGATCAGCATGATGAGAAAGATGAAGGTGCTACTACTACAGATATAAATGTGAGTCTGTTCTATCCGCTATGATGAACCAGATGTAAACTTTCTATGTTCTCCTAACTGTATACAGTGCATAGACTGCATATATGTATTGCCATTCAGACCTTTTGTTTTTGTTCAGAGGTTTAACCCCAAGGATTCTACACGAGGTCCTCCAGCACCCAAGGCTGAGACACCAAAGTGCACCTCTCCATCCCTCCCACCCCAGCCGTCATACACTGATTGCTATTAGACTAAGAGGTGCCCCAGGGCCCCCAACCGCCCAACACCCTAATCTCTACTTATCTGGCTTGCAGTCAATGCCATGTATCCCCTTTTCTTATTATATCTCTCTGCTTCAAATACAATAGAGGAATGATAGCTGAGTGAGTTGTGTGCCCCCTCCTACACTGCGCCCTGAGGCTGGAGCCTCTCTCGCCTCTGCCTCGGCCTGGCCCTGGGTGTGGGGGAGAGTTAACTGTTAAGAACAGGTCAGAGAAAGTGAACCTTTAGCAAAGGTTTTGGGGGTGGGGGGGGGGTTAATTTTAGGCATAGATGATAGCTGTAGTAGAACACCTGCATTCCAAAAAAACAGGAAAACAACCAAAACCAATTTACAGTATATATTGTAGTTTGCAGAACGGAAAGGACTGAATGAGTCGCTCTACATGTAAAAATACTCTTTGCGTTTCACTGAACTCCTACGTACGACAAAACGTCATTAATAAAAGGAAGCGTGATTAGAGGGCAGGAAAAGTTTGAATACTTGTCTGAATTCTCTGGGTTCAAGTTTGTTTTTTCCTTCTTGCGGCTCTTTAATGGCAGAAAAGGAAGCGGAATGAGAGCAGCGAGGGAATCAGCTCACTACTGCAGAACAAAAGCAGAGACTTTTCATCCAAGAGAGGTCAAGAGTGAAAAATGATTTTGTAAAAAAGCGTTGTACGGTTGTACTTCATATAAAATTAATAAGACCCAGCTGAACTCAGACTACTCTGCGCCAGCTCTGTAATGTGATGATTCCACAAGCAAGGAAGGAGGTTAGATGTAATAAATAAATAGAAAATGTAATACATAAATAGATCTCTCTGTGTCCGCATGGGTTTTCTCCGGGCACATTGGTTTCCTCCCACATATCAAAAACATACAGGTAACTGAATTGGCTTCCTCCCAAAATGACTTAGATTATGGGGTCAATTCATAAAAGGCTGTGCGGGAAAAAAATCTTGTTGGGGAAATACTGCATTCGGTATTTTAGTCTTTTGTGTGCTGATTCATAAAAATGTTTACAGCTGCGATAGAAGTTCGGGGATTTACCGAACTAAGCTGGCGGTAACAGGAAAAGCTGGCTGAGTTGATACATTTTCTCCGTGCCGAGATAGCGTTACAATAAAAGAGGAATCCCCAACTTCCCTTTAGATGTGCATTTTTTGTTATACTGCCTCTGCTTGCCCTGAATCTTAACTGAATCTGTCTATTAGTCTTTCTAAACAATCTAGTTAATTGCCACAGCTTAGAAGAACTTTAAGAAATGTTACACATGCAGGCTTTCTGATGTAAAAAACATATGCAAACAGGAACCCAAGAGGTTAAAAAACACAGCCTGGGGTATTTTGGGAAGCCTTGTTTGTTCTGCTCTTGCCGCTGCTGCCTGGGAAATCTGACTCCATTAACTTTGCTCTTATCTGCACCCTTATCATCTCTTCAAAAGCAGGCCGTATTCTCCGTCCCAATACCACCTGCTCTAATCTTTATGAATTGACATTTATTGACATTTACTGACATGTGCTGGAGGTGTTCACCACGGGATCAGTGAATAATGGCGCACAGCGCCTATGCATAGGAATGGCGCCGCATTAAAAAGATATGCTTATCGTTATTTATCGTTAGTACTGCATTATAATGGCGCGCAGGGAAAAAAGAAGAAAAACGGCACACACTAACGTTATTTATCAATAGTGGCACACACTAACGTTATTTATCAATAGTGGCACACACTAACGTTATTTATCAATAGCGCCCTACATAAGCCAAACTGCAGACGTTATTTGACTGCAAAACAGTGAATGGATTCAATGTAACACTGTCAAAGTTAGGGTTAGGCACCACTGGGGGGGGGGGGGGGTATTAGGGTTAGGCACCATCAGGGGGGTCTTAGGGTTAGGCACCACCAAGGGGGAGGTTAGGGTTAGGCACCACCAGGGGGGTCTTAGGGTTAGGCACCACCAAGGGGGTGGTTAGAGTTAGGTACAGGGAGGGTTCTGTGTGAGAGTAGGGTTAGGTATAGTTACAATACAATATACACCACCTGGGGGTCTTAGGGTTAGGAACCACCAGGGGGGATCTAATGCTGGATACGCACCATGAGTTTCCGCGTCGCACGCGGCCGTCGATACACGTCGATTCGATTATTTCCGAACATTTCCGAACGAATTTCGATGATTTTTAGGTCGAATGCCATGTAAAGTATGGCAAATCGACCTAACGATCCATCGAAGCTTGAATCGGACATGTCGGAAATAATCGAATCGATGCGTATCGACGGCTGCATCGAACGCGGAAACGCATGGTGTGTATCCAGCATTAGGGTTAGGCACCACCAGGGGGGTCTTAGGGTTAGGCACCACCGGGGGGGTTTAGGGGTTAGGGATAGGTACAGAGAGGGTTCTGTGTGTTAACGCTAAATAACAATAAGGCTTTAACGCTAAATAACAATAAGGCTTTAACGTTAAATAGCGATAAGCAGCAAACGGATTAGCGGCAACACTGTGCGCCATTATTCACAGGCGCCATTTTCAGATGGATGCGTTCACCACACAAGGCGGTCATTTCCCACACTGCTCAGGAATTGTAGCTTTTCATGCGGTAACAGCTTTTATGAATTGTTATCTGCTAAGTGTTTGGTAAAGTCAGCTGTTTTCAGCATTATTTACCGCATGCAGGAATGCTTTATGAATTGAGGCCATTGATGGTTACATAGTAGAAGAGATGCTCAACTGCACAGGGCAGAAGAGGCAGTTGACACTCGCAGCTCTTGCAAGCACGGGTGTACAATCGTGCAGAACCATCCCACACAGAAAGATTTCAATGACCTCCAGTGATTCTTCTCCCCCCAGCCCCCGACCTCATTGGCCAGTCCGCAGCAAGGGGAAGGAATAAAGCTGACATGGAAGCCCCACCTCCGATGAACCCCACCTCTGACATGCCCTGCCTACCTGACAGACAAGCTGGAAAATTGGAGAGGTGGGTCGCTTTCTCCTTCTCATTCCTCTCCGCTCTCCATCTGCTCCAGGTAGCACTATTGTACTCCCTAGCATCCTGAATACTCCCCTTTCTATCATCTCTCTCCCTCCAGACCTTTAGTAAGCCCTTTGTTAGCAATGATGCTGCTGGTAGCGTGTGGAGTGCAGTACAGGCTGCTTTTTCTTGTAGTGCAGATGATGAGAGCAGGCCTAAGGAGAGTGGAGACGAGAGTTCTAAGTCTCGCGTTATAGATGAGAGTGGCTTATCATGATTGGCTGCATTTTACAGAAAGGCTTTATGATTGGTGCAAGTCTGAGCAAAAAGTTTTGCAGGATATGTGCTCAAAGTGTCGCCCACGGAGGTACCGGATCCACTCACAGGAAGCGAGTGGCTGCCTCTACTCAGTGACGGCTGCAGTTTGTAAGGAGCCCTGGTTGCTGTACCAGTGATTTGTCCAGCCTGGCTATGCAGCGCCAAGGTATGCTTAACCTTGTAGTCCACCAGAAGTGCTTGTACTGCACCTCCAATGGGAAGAAAGAGTTTCTCCTTTGCAGCAGAGAATGTACCAGGGCATGTTGGGCCATTTCTAGGACAATTTCTGATGTAGTAAACTACTGATATAGTCAGGCCCGGATTTAAATGCAGGGCCGGGCCGAGGCATAGGCTGGAGAGGCTCCAGCCTCAGGGCGCAGTGTAGGAGGGGGCGCACAATTCATTCAGCTGTCATTCCTAATTGTGTATGAAGCAGAAAGAAATAAGAAAAGGGGATACATGGCAGTAACTGCAAGCCAGATAACACTGTTGGGGAGGTTGTGGGCCCTGTGGCCCTCTTAGTCTAATAGCAATCAGTGTGTGACGGGTGAGGTGGGAGGGATGGAGGGGCGCACTTTGGTGTCTCAGCCTTGGGTGCTGGAGGACCTTGTCCCTGCTCTGAGCACAGGTGTCTGGCACCCTATACTTTGCATTCCATGAACCTAGAAACCCCCGCCGATGCTGTCACTTCTCCCTTACTTCCCTTGCCTGGGGTAGGCAGCCACAGGTGCCCCTTAGTATTAGGTAGCTAGAGGTCCCCTCAGTATTAATTAACTAGAGGTGACCCCCAGTATTAAGTAGCTAGAGTTGCCCCCAGTTGAAGGTAGATCTTGTCAGTGGAATGCTGAGAGTCGAGTGAGTAACCTCTTATTTACACTCCACTCAGGACTCTGTATAGGGAAGAGAGGGATGCACTTGGGTAGGGCAGTGAGCCGCCTTTTCATCATCAGACGCCCGTAGGCATGTGCCTACAGTGCATTATGGTAAATCCGGCCCTGGATATAGTAAACCACTTTTCCTGGTCCCTTAGAGTTTACTATAGCCAGATTATACTGTAGATAGATAGATAGATAGATAGATAGATAGATAGATAGATAGATAGATAGAATAGACAGATAGGCAGACAGAGATTTGCCACATTCTGTACAGTAAAACTATTCAGCTCTGTTGTTTCTCATCCCATCTGCAGGGAATGATTTGTTTTCTTGGGTTAGAAAGGCCACAGAGTGCACCAATATTAATATTTCATAAGAGCGAAAGCAAAATATAATAAAGAATTTACCAAATGCCCAAAACAATCTTGCTGTGACATTCAGTATTAAACATGCGGCCCACTTTCTAGGCGCTGAAGTCAATTTGCTACGATTTAAAGTAAATAGCATTCGTTGAAAGTAAAATGAGTTCAATCATATTAGTAAGAGTGTCACACTGGATTCAAGGCCTAGTGTGAGCCTAATCGGGAGAAAACGTTTAAAGTGGTATTCCGCCCATAACCCTTAAGATGAATTGCCAACATCTAATAGGTACTTGTTACTAGAGATGTTGCGAAATCTAGTAAAAAATCTGACAGAAGCGACAGGTTTTGGACTAGTCCATCTCTTCATAGGGGATTCTCAGCAAGGCTTTTATTCTTTATAAAGATATTCCCTAAAAAGGATTTAAACAATGATGCTGGCCAGCTTCCCTGCTCCCTACACAGTTTTTCAGCAGTTGGACGGAGCAACTGCCATTCACTAAGTGCTTTTGAAAATAAATATATCCCTGAGAATCCCCTATAAAGAGATGGACTAGTCCAAAACCTGTCACTTCTGTCAGATTTCTACTACCTACTGTAAGTGACAGCAACATAGGAGAAAAGTAATTTATGTCTCATTTTACTCTGGAAGGAACATACTTCTTATTTATATATGTTTGCACATATTTTAAATTTTACAGTTTTTCGCTGTAGTGCCCCTTTAATGAGGCAACAGCAGTAGTGTGCCCACAGCTCTGGGTGTCAGTGGGCTGTGGAGTAACACACACAAAATAAACACAGGAGACCGATGTACTAGCCCTCGAAAGACCTGATTGGGGTGCTTTCACAGCTAGTGAGGAACAAGAACACAGGCCTAGCTAATGCTTTCCCTACCTATCTGCAGAAAGTCTGACCCTGCTCTCACTAACAGTCAGCAGCCAGCAGAAAATGAATCCAAAATGGTCACCGCAACTGATTTTTGACAGGGGGGTGGCAGCCAATCAGGTCAAGCTGATTGGCTGCCATGTGTCTACTGACTGTGATGTAAGGGGTCAAAATTTAGCTCAATGATGATGTATAGGGGGCAAAATGAACACACTAAATATTTGCTGTTCACCGCGAATGCGAACAGCCGATGTTCGCAGAATACTGCTCACCGACTAACAGTTCAGGCCATCTCTACTTTTTACACATGCCACACCGATTAAAGGACAAGGGCTGTCCAGAAAAGTACAGTCTTTTCCAATTAATCATTTTAGGAAACTTATTTATTTTATTTTAGACACAGGTGCCCATATGCAATTCACTTTTTCTCTTACATGTTCTTCTAAGAAATACATTTTCATCGTCTATTTAAAATAACTTCATATTTTGCAGTTGAAAAAGTACCAAAAAGTAGTTGAAAAGGGACTATTAAAATTATTTTGAACATTTTGTTGCTTGCTGATGGTTTTAAAAGCATTTTATTGCCATGTGTGAAAATATCACCTAGGAGAGAACGCCGCAGGCGGGACTTAGCACTCTCGTCTCTACTCGCCTTAGTTTTGAAGCGAGTAGGTCTGCTCTGATCTGCACTACAAGAGAAAGCAGCCTGTACTGCTCTCTACACGCCGGGCAGGTGGGACAGCGCACGCAGCGAGACCATGCACGAACAGTAGTCCTTGACTGGCTCAGTTGGGGACTTAACCGGGGCTTACAGAGGGGACTGGGAGGATGGAGAGGGAGTGTTTTCTCATTGTCAGGCCGGATTTCTGGAGAGGCCACATAGGCCCGGGTCTTGGCCTGCTGCAGCCTAAGGGGGCATCTGCAGGGGCGTAGCAATAGGGGTTGCAGAGGTAGCCACCGCATCGGGGCCCTTGGGCCAGAGGGGCCCTCCCTCAACTTCAGTATTAGCTCTCTATTGGTCCTGTGCTCATAATAATCACTTCTATAGATACTTTGAATAGTGGTAATCATTAACAAACTGTTCCCCATCCCCTTCTTGCACCTCTGACACTGTATTTGTCATTGGCAGATTTTGGTGCGCCGTATCAAATGTTATGTATAGAGTGCTTGGGGGGCCCCATTGTAAAACTTGCATCGGGGCCCACAGCTCCTTAGCTACGCCACTGGGCATCTGGAAATGAAAGAGGGGCTGCTACAAATGAAAGAGGAGGCTGAAAATGAGGAGCAATAAAGGAAAAAGGGAAACTGATGCCCATGGGTGAGTCAGGCAAAAAAAAAAAGTGCAGGAAATTTGGGCACATGGGCTGTAATGGGAATTACGGCTATATAGCGGCGCTCAGGCAGTAATTTGGGCGCTGTCAAGAGACAGAGCCTAAATAACGATAAAACAGCGTAATTCCTTCACTAGCAATAGCTGGCAGCCACACTACGACTCTTACCCCACAGTCCACAGCGGCCTGGAGGGGGAATAGTAATTAGCACCAGCGGGACTTTTGCAAGAGCAGGGTGAGACGTTTTTTGGCTTCACCCTGTGCCCAAATTTCTTGGTTCCTTAATTACAAGTACCCTTTCAAGAGAGCTGTTTATGAAAGATAGGGGGTGCTGTACACAGAGGGGGGGAAGACATGGAATGGGAGGGGCGCTGCTGCACATGGAATGGGAGGGGCGCTGCTGCACATGGAATGGGAGGGGCGCTGCTGCACATGGAATGGGAGGGGCGCTGCTGCACATGGAATGGGAGGGGCGCTGCTGCACATGGAATGGGAGGGGCGCTGCTGCACATGGAATGGGAGGGGCGCTGCTGCACATGGAATGGGAGGGGCGTTGCTGCACATGGAATGGGAGGGGCGTTGCTGCACAAGGAATGGGAGGAGCTCTGCTGCACATGGAATGGGAGGGGCGTTGCTGCACAAGGAATGGGAGGGGCGCTGCTGCATATGGAATGGGAGGGGCGCTGCTGCACATGGAATGGGAGAGGCACTGCTGCACATAGAATGGGAGAGGCGCTGCTGCACAAGAAAGGGGAGCCACAGCATACTTGGGTGAGGCGCACAAAAAAGTATAAATCCGGCCTTGCTCGTCGTTGCTGTGACAGGTTCTCTTTACTCTCTAGACATCGCTGTTTGCCTGGAGTCTATTGTAATATGGAAGTTGCCGCAGCTGCGTGGGGGATTTCCTGACAGCTATCAAAACAGAGCGAAGCGTCAATGTCAACTCGCTATTCTTCGCTTTTCACGTATATCACTCTCCTGCTCATAACATGATTTACATCCCAACTTACGGCGTGAAACAGGAAGGAAGGGGAACTATATAAAAAAAAAACCTATTTAAAGACTCTGTTTGATCCATTAATGAAATTCGTTGCTATGGCGACCTTAGTCAGTTAACGCCTTCTCAAATTTTACATGTAGCATCATTCTCCCCCCACCCCATTACGAAAGCTAAATTAGCAATTATTTTACTCACAATGACATCAAAGATCGCTTCTCTGATTATGCAGGAGAAGGTGAAAATAAATTGAGAACCCTACATCATTTGGGGGGTGTCGGTGGAGATTGTTTTTCTTGCGCAGATGTAATAGGAGGATCAGAGGTGGGCGGCTGAGTTCAGTTGCACTGAGTTTTGTGTGCCAAACAAAAGTTTTTTTGCTTTTTTTTTTTTTGTTTAATCATTATTGAAACAGAATGAGTGTTTTTGCCTTCGGCTGATATTGAATTCAAACCTGACTGGGATTAAAAGATTTACCGTACTTTATTAGGTTTTTATTTTTAATTAACAAAATGAATAAACTTCAGAGATTGGACCGTGTAAGAGAAAAGAAATTTGTGCAGAAATAGGCCCGCAGCGTTGGCGTTAAGGTGGGCAAACATTAGGCGACTTGGCAGCTGATCGATCAACCGATTGGATGAAAATCAGTGCTGCCAAGACAAGAGCATGCCCGAAGGACGATGTGACCAATTGCGTGCCGAAATTGGTCAACGGCATTGATTGGACATGCTGCAAAATGGCGAGGTCGGCATCTGAAACAAATGAGGAGGTGATCCAGAAACAACGGAGCTGCGGTGTGGGACATAACGGCTGCCAGTGGCTGGAAGAAGCTCTCCGGGTAAGTAGATTTTTTTTTCAGGGTTCGCTGCACAGATGCTTCCTTTAAAGGGGTTCTGTGGGGGCTGCTGCAGATAAAAACAGACACTTACCTAGGGTTTCTATCAGCCTCCTATAGCAGTAATGTCCCACGCCGTCCTCCTCCGATATGCCGTTCTCCGCCGCCGGCCCCGGTCTAGTGCGTCAAGCTTTCAACTGCGGCTGCGTGGCTGGGGCTATTATTCGTCTAACACAGACGAATAATGCGCGCTCCCACCCACGTCATCGGAAGATTACTGCGCAGGCGCAGTACTAGAAAACATTGCACAGCGCCTGCGCAGTAAGCTCCCGATGACGCGAACGGGAGCGCGCATTATTTGTCTGTGTTAGACGAATAATAGCCCGGTGTCGGTGGCGGCAGATCGGAGGAGGACGGCGTGGGACACGACAGCTACAGGGGGCTGATAAAAGCCCAAGGTAAGTGTCTGTTTTTATCTGCAGCTGCCCCCACCGAACCCCTTTAAATAAAATGCACTGCAACGCACTAAAACGTAGTGGCGTAGCAATGGGGCTGCAGAGGTTTGGCCAGAGGGGCCCACTACTCCTTTATCCATTTTTTATAGCTTTTTATCGGTGCTATGTTGAAATTGAACACCTTTCTGTGTGCATTGAATAGTGGTAGTCCTTAAAGAGGAACTCCAGTGAAAATAATGTAATTACAAATTGCTCCATTTTTACAAAAATTATGTATAAATGATTTAATCAGTGTTTGCCCATTTAAAAATCTTTCCTCTCCTGGATTTACATTCTGACATTTACCACATGGTGACATTTTTACTGCTGGCAGGTGATGTCAGTGGAAGTAGCTGCTGCGTGCTTTTCTGGCAGATGGACCCAGTTGTAAACAGCTGTTATTTCCCACAATGCAATGAGGTTCACAGACAGGAAACTACTGTGGGAGGGGTTTCACCACAATATCAGCCATACAGCGCCCCCTGATGATCCGTTTGTGAAAAGGAAAAGATTTATCAAGGGAAAGGGGGGTATCGGCTACTGATTGGGATAAAGTTCACTTCTTGGTCCCAGTTTCCCTTTAACAAACTATTTTCTCACTCCTATTACACTTCTCTGACACTGCAGCTGCCCTTGGTAGGTTTTGGGGCTCCATATCAATACAGTTCTTGGGGCCCCATGTAAAACTTGCACCAGGGCCCCAAGTTCCTTATTTACGCCACTGCTGAAACGCATTATAAAGCGTGCATCAACGCATGCATTTTTTTATCATGCCATTAAATACGTTTGCGAACACACCCAATGTGAACGAGGCCTGAGGGCCTGGAATGTTTAAGCGCAGGTGATTTGTACAAATCGCCCTAAAAGCGGTTACACTATGCTTTGCAATAAGATAGTTCTCATTGGGGCGTTCCGTTTGCTTGCTGCTGACAAAAGCGCTGCATGAACCATTTTCAGGGCGATTTGCCCTGAATGGAAGGTATAGGGAAATCGCAAAGCGCTTGAAAAAGCGCTTTGTATAGCGATTTCCCCAGGGCTTTAATGAATAAATACATTGGGGTGGGGTTGATTCACAAAGCCGTGCTAACTAACGGCCGTGCTATGCTGCTGTTTACCGCACATAAAACTTTACGCACACTATAACAAACGTTTGTGCACGTTCACGCGGCACAACGGGCGCAAAAGTACATGTTGTGCCGCGTGAACGTGCGCAAATGTTTGTTATAGCACGCGTAAAGTTTTATGTGAAGCATAGCGCAGCCGTGCTATCAGTTTTGTTTCAGCTTTGTGAATCAACACGCTTGTATTTATTCATTTCCAGGGGCAAAGTAATCACTTCCTGACTGACCTCAGGAAGTGATTTAAATAGTTGCTCTGCTAAAGCGCTTACAAAAGCACTTATAACACGCAGAGCGATTAGAAAAAAAAAATGGATCAGCACGGGTGAGAGCACGATGCAATGTGAACAAGGCATGGCCGGATTTAGGCCAAGGCCGCCTAGGCCATGGCCGAGGGCACCACAGGAGCAAGGGCACCAAAGCAGCAGGCTAAACTGGTGGAGCATTTGCAAATGCTACTCTGCTGCTAGCCGCCTGTGCAGCAGCCACCTTGCTCTCAGTGCACGTTTGCACTGTGGCCGTCGCCTATAGACTTTAACAGCATTAGAGACAGAAAGGAAGAGGAAGCTTCTGCACTGGAGATGAGCAGATAAATGAGTGACACAGATGGCTGCTGCAGAGTGAAGGCAAGCTGGCTACCTATACTGAAAGGAGGGGGGGAGTGGGAAAAGGAGGGCTTAAAGGGATACTGTAGGGGGTCGGGGGAAAATGAGCTGAACTTACCCGGGGCTTCTAATGGTCCCCCGCAGACATCCTGTGTTGGCGCAGCCACTCCCCAATGCTCCGGCCCCACCTCCGGTTCACTTCTGGAATTACTTTAAAGTCAGAAAACCACTGCGCCTGCGTTGCCGTCTCCTCGCTCCCGCTGATGTCACCAGGAGTGTACTGCGCAGGCACACACCATACTGGGCCTGCGCTGTGCGCTCTTGATGACATCAGCGGGATCGAGGACACGGCAACGTAGGCGCAGTGGTTTTCTGACTTTAAAGTCAGAAATTCCAGAAGTGAACCGGAGGCGGGGCCAGAGCATCGGTGAGTGGCTGCGCGGGCACAGGATGTCTGCGGGGGACCATTAGAAGCCCCGGGTAAGTTCAGCTCATTTTCCCCTGACCCCCCTACAGTATCTGTCTACCTATACTGGAGGGAAAGGTGGAGGGGTCATCTGGCTACCTATACTGGGGTGGGGGTTATCAGGCTACCTATACTGGAGGGGGGCGGCAGGTGACAGTGGCCGGTAAAAAGTACAAATCCGGCCATGGTACAAGGCCTAACTGAAACCCAAACAGGCACCAGCAATGGTGAAATGTCCAAGTCTCTCTAAGGTTTTTGCCCTCCTTACCATTTGTGTGTTTGCAGTCTGTGGATTCGGTTCCCCTCCTGTCTCATAGAGGGATCATGTTGACGAGCAGCGATAGAGACAGCTCACTGGTCTGGAATAGAGCACATATTTTGTTACTGTTTGTGTGGATATCAAAATAGCCCACAGGTTGCGAATCAGCTGCATTATTCTGCTGATGGCGTTTTTCGTTAAGTCAGCGGTTGTTAAAAATAGATCTTTTCCTCCCCTCTTCCAATGTGTCATGTTCCAAGGCCTTTCTCTCTCAATGGTTAACTGTTTATGACAGCAGTGTTTCTTCGCACTTGAGCCGATAATTGTAAAAGATCTGTGTTAATTGCTGAAATAATACATTGTGAACACGCAGATGAGATCGGTCTAACCTCTGCTTAAAGGAATACGCCTGTCAGGGCTGAGATAGGAAGTTGTGATTCTCATTGAGGGAGCTTTGTGACATTTCATCTGGGCACAGTTGGCGTGCCACGACCAGCTGCTCAAAAAAAAGCTGAGCTGAGCGGGGAATAGGGTGAAAGCAGTTGATCTCAGTGTAGGGACATCGGTGCCCAAGTCAATGTTGTCAGCAGCAGAGTGCGTGACTTCGGTATTCTGTTATTAATACCAGTGATGCTCATCACGACCTCGTGATCACGGAATAGCAGTGATTCACGAGCATTTTTTCACTATCCGACATCGTGATCCGAATCGCCTCTCAATCTTGTAATCGAGGTCCAAATCCGGCTCATGATCACAGCTGTGATTAAAGGAGACCAGAGACAAAGCACCCTCATGTATTTTACCATATAGATCAGTGGGAACATTACAGAAAACACATACCCTGCTCTCTCTTTCATTCTTCACTGCTCAGCCTGCTTGTTAGCAGCCCCGATAAAATCCCCAACTGAGCAGTCATTTTGGCTCAGCAATAATTATAGCTCAGTCTGTGTTCTCTCATGTCTTTTCAAGTCCAAGCCTGCCCCCTCCTTGCTCTGCTCAGGAATCATTACAGCTGAGTCATTATAGCAAAGCCAGACTGAATGCTCAGTCCGGGATTTTATCAGGGCTGTAAGGAGCAGCCTGAGCAGTGAAGGATGAAACAGAGAGCACAGTATGTGTTTTCTCTAATGTTCCCACTGATCTATATGGTAAAATACATGAGGGTGCTTCGTCTCTGGTTCACTTTAAAACCGCCAAAACCCGCTAACTTTAGCGGTTAATAGCAAAGCCCCCTTACATGAAATAAACACCAAATTTGCAGGACACGTTGAGTAGAACCATTGGAACAAAGGGAAAAAAATTAAAATGGAGCTTATAGTTTTTGAGAAAATCGATTTTAAAGTTTCAAAGGAAAACAGTATACATTTAAATGCGGTAAATGACAGTTCATGTATTTATCCCATTTACATGTATACTTTTTTCCTTAGAAACTTCCTTTGAAACTTTAAAATTAATTTTCTCAAAAACTATAAGGTTTTTTTGAAAAAAAAAAAAAAAAGTTTCCCCTTGTATCCACTGTTCTACTTAAAGGGGTTCTCTTGTTTTTTTTTTGTTTTGTTTTTTAAAAAAACGGACACTTACCTGGGGCTTCTACCAGCCACCTAAAGCTGTAATGTCCCACGCTGTCCTCCTACGATCCTCAGTAACCTGCCGCCGGTCCCGGTAATATATTTGTCTAACAAGACAAATAATGCTCACTCCCGCGCGCGTCATCGGGAGCTTACTGCACAAGCACAGTTTGCACAAACACGTTTTCTTGTACTGCGCCTGCGCACTAAGCTCCCCATGACGTGCGTGGGAGTGAGCGCGTGGCCACGGCCGCACAGCCGCAGTGGGTCTCAGATGCTGATGAGACCGGGACCGGCGGAGGAGAACGGCGGATCGTGTGAGGACGGCGCGGGACATTACAGCTTTAGGGGGCCAGTAGAAGCCCCAGGTAAGTGTCTATTTTTATTTTTAAAAAACCCCAAAGAATTCCTTTAACCTTCTTGGCGGTAACCCCGAACGTAGTTCGGGGTAAGCCGCCGGAGGGTGCCGCTCAGGCCCTGCTGGGCCGATTTGTTTAATTTTTTTTTTGCTGGACGCAGCTAGCACTTTGCTAGCTGCGCCAGCACCCCGATCGCCGCCGCCGCGCGCCCGATCGCCGCTATACGGTGCGGCGCGCGCCCCCCCCCCCCCAGACCCCGTGCGCTGCCTGGCCAATCAGTGCCAGGCAGCGCCGAGGGGTGGCCCGGGACTCCCAATGACGACCCGACGTCAGTGACGTCGGTGACGTCATCCCGCCCGTCGCCATGGCGACGGGGGAAGCCCTCCAGGAAATCCCGTTCTTTGAACGGGATTTCCTGATCGGAGATCGCCGAAGGCGATCGAAGAGGGCGGGGGGATGCCGCTGAGCAGCGGCTATCATGTAGCGAGCCCTGGGCTCGCTACATGATATAGAAAAAAAAAAATTTAAAAAAAACTGCCGCGCTGCCTCCTGGCGTATTTTTTTATACCGCCAGGAGGGTTAACATATCCTGTGTTTATTTCATGTAAGGGGGCTTTGCTATTAACCGATAAAGTCGGCGGATTTTGGCAGTTTTTAATCACAAATACTTTTTTCATTTGAAACTTTAAAATCGATTTTCTCAAAAACTATTTGGTCTTTTTGAAAAATGTTTTTAAGTTTTAGCCACTGATCACCTTTATAGTCCATGCAATTGTGGTGATTGTAGCATGTATGGGAGCTTTGCTATTAACGTTAAAGTCAAATCCATGATCACGACCGTGATCGGCTAAAATCCGAGTCGAATCTGGAGCTCCGATTCAACTCCGGATCTCGATCATGGCATATCCGGATTTAGATTCTGCCGTGGCCGGATTTACTTGAATTTGTGATTGGGGGTTATCCAAGCAACGCTAATTAATGCACAGCTGAAACCAGGGATGAGCAGTATTGCCGGATTCCAAATCTCACAAAATGTTTGCGCTAAATTCTGAACGAATTTCAGGGATTTCAAGTTTGTTTAGGAAATTCTGTTTAATTTAATCTATATTAAATTCCATTGATGAAATTCTGAGAAACAGGGCCAGATTTTAGGAAAGGCCACAAAGGCCCGGGCCTTGGGCGACTGCAGCCCAATGGGGCACCTGCACATGAAAAACTGGTTGCAGAATCAAAAGTCTCTCTCCACTTGGGACATCACTGTGCTGGGCGTGGCCACGTATAGATTGCATCACTCAGTAACTCCTCCCTACGCACTTCGTTGCTAGGGCAACTCATCAGGGGTTTACGGAATGACATGTCAGGGGCCCTAATAACTGATGTGGCGTCCCACCATTGGTTAAAAAAACAATCAGTTGTCCACTGTTGGTTGACGTATCCGTTGCCCAAGAAACAGCATGCTCCTTACATCGCTGAGCACAGGGCTTGCTAATCTACTTTAAAATCTTATAATGTTCCAGTGGAGAATCTACATTCTAATATATAATCCTATTTGTCACCTAAAATGTATTAGATTCATATATCAATACAGCAAGAACACAATTAAGTATAGTAACCATGATGAGTAAATACATTTGATTCATAAATAAATAAATACAATAAGAGCACGGTTAAAAATAGTCTTCACAATAAACCCCTAGAGTGAAAAACAATAATGGAGTATAAGTGTACATGATGCGTACAGTCTGCTATTAACGCATGACCTTCCTGTACATCTTTCTAAGACTCAAATACATTTAGAGCAGAGATAAATCTCCCACCATTAGACAAAGGATACTCTCTAGAGATGGATTAAGACAGGGCTGGGTTATCCATAAGGCACTATAGGCATGTGCCTTCAGGCGTCTGATGACGGAAAGGCGGCTTACTCCCCTCCCCCAGTGCCTCCCTCTCGCCATACCTATGCAGAGTCCCGATCAGAGTGTAAATAAGAGGTTATTAACCTTGTTTTTGGTATTCCACTGACCAGCTCTCCCTTCAGTCAGGGACACCTCTAACTACTTAAAGAGTGTCTCTAGTTGTCTCTAGGTATCTGGCTTGCAGTCACTGCCATGTATCCCCTTTCCTTATTTCTCTCTGCTTCAAACGCAACAGAGGAATGATAGCTGAGTGAGTTGTGCGTTGTGAGTTGTGCGCCCCCCTCCTACACTGCGCCTGAGGCTAAAGCCTCTGTCGCCTTTGCCTCAGCCCCGCCCTGCGCCCCCTCCTACACTACGCCCTAAGGCTGGAGCCTCTCTCGCCTCTGCCTCTGCCTCGGCCCTGTTTGCAGTACAGCAGTGCAGAATGAGTTAAGAAACTTCAGTTGTTATCTATGAAAAAGATCTTGTCTGCGCTCTTCAACCCAACTTCAGTCGAATACAGTCCTGTTTTCAGAAGCACTTAAACAGCCAAGAAACAGTGAGAGACAGCTTGAGATAAGGTTTTACTGCAGGAAAGTTCAAAGGGTCATTATTTCTGCTTTGTTTAATAGCTCAAAACACAGAGTGAAGTTTGTAAACAGCAAATATGACAGAATGATGCAATGTTAGAACTGAAAATAAAAATATAAGACTCTATTCTTCTACTAATGTTCTATTTATTATCTGCACTACACATACAAGTCATTATAATATCATAAGGTTTTGTTTCATTTCGCATCAGGTTTGCTTTTAACTTATACTGTATAACCTTGTTATGCTACATCTGCCATCCTTTGTACCATTGTATGTATGTATATTCCAGTGCTGCGTAATATGTTGGCACTTAATGAGTACAATAAAAATAAATAATAATAATAATATGCTCTGAATTCCCCCTGTTACCATGGTTAATGCCTCGTCTATTCAGCCACTTGTTTCTTCACTTCCTGTTTTCTTTCATCCTTTTGTTTCTTCTGATCCATTTGTATTTCAGTGCTTTTCATTGTTGCAGTTTCAAGTTTGCTGGTTGTGATTTCTAACATTGTGTTTTTACAAATGCTGCTCAAGTCAAGGTTACTAGTCAGGCACGTCCTTCCAGTATTACGTCCATGCCGCTAGTTAGTGCAGCAGCCTCAATTCGCAGTGCATGCATGCATTTGACAGCAGGATGTTTAAGTAGTGACCAGACGTCCCGGATTGCCCGGGACGCGACCCGGATTCGGGGTCCGCTGTCCCAGGCTTAATGAGGTCCCGGGAAACGTCCCGCTTTCAGCAGCGGGACGTCCCGGCCTCGGGACTCTGGCCACTCTCTCCTCAATGAACTGGCAGCGGCGTCTATAGACGCCGTGCCAGTTCATTGCCTGCAGCCCCGCTCCAGCCTCCTCTTCCGGTGTCTGTTCCGACACCGGCAGAGCAGGGCTACGGCAAGATGGCTGCCGAAGCCCTGTACTCGAGACCTATTTGTGTCTCCAGTACAGGGCTTCGGGCGCCATCTTGCCGTAGCCCTGTCAGCGCGGGAGACTGCAGGAGAAGTAAGACGGTCCCAGGAGCAGCGCGCCAGAGGCCGGAGACTTCTGCCAGGTGAGTAAATCAATGCTTTCTTTTCCAGGTGAAATGTTTGCCCGCATTGTTTCTTTTACAGGTGAAATATTTGCCCGCATTGTTTCTTTTCCAGGTGAAATGTTTGCCCGCATTGTTTCTTTTACAGGTGAAATGTTTGCCCGCATTGTTTCTTTTACAGGTGAAATGTTTGCCCGCATTGTTTCTTTTCCGGTGAAATGTTTGCCTGCATTGTTTCTTTTCCGGTGAAATGTTTGCCCGCATTGTTTCTTTTCCGGTGAAATGTTTGCCCGCAGTGCGTTTCTTTTCTGGTGAAATGTTTGCCCGCAGTGCGTTTCTTTTCTGGTGAAATGTTTGCCCGCATTGCGTTTCTTTTCTGGTGAAATGTTTGCCCGCATTGCGTTTCTTTTCTGGTGAAATGTTTGCCCGCATTGCGTTTCTTTTCTGGTGGAATGTTTGCCCGCATTGCGTTTCTTTTCTGGTGAAATGTTTGCCCGCATTGCGTTTCTTTTCTGGTGAAATGTTTGCCCGCATTGCGTTTCTTTTGTACTGACATGTTGCCCGCATTGCGTTTATTTTGTACTGACATGTTTGCCCGCATTGCGTTTATTTTGTACTGACATGTTTGCCCGCATTGCATTTATTTTGTACTGACATGTTTGCCCGCATTGCGTTTACTTTGTACTGACATGTTTGCCCGTATTGCATTTATTTTATACTGACATGTTGCCCGCATTGCGGTTATTTTGTGCTGACATGTTGCCTATTGTGTTTATTTTCTGGTGTCCGGGGTAACCATTACTGCATTTATTATTTAATGGTCATAGATGGCTATGTTTGCTGCTTTGTGGTTACGGTATACTATTAGCATCACACAGTCTCTGCACACCCATGATGCAAAGTCTCGTTTGTCCACATCATGACGTAAACACTGCTTTCTTATGCCTCCGCCCATACAATGTCATGGCCACGCCCATTTTTCGTCGCGGCAGCCCCCCCAGTCTTCGTCGCTGCGCGTTCTTCAGTCCTCCCCACTTTTCGCCCCCCCCCCCACGCCCCCCTCCCCGTCCCAGGTTGGACCCACAAAAATCTGGTCACTCTATGTTTAAGAGTACTGCTATAGGGAGGCGTTACCGAGGGAGATCATCCCGCTTGCTTCTCACCTTAGCATGTTAGCTGAGGAAAACATTTGGCAGGGTCATTGTGAAGACATCGCTTATGATTTTGCCTTCCTCAAGTGGGATAAAACTCTGACATAACATTCAATGTTATGCTTTTGTGCAAAAGTAATTTTGTCTAGGTATAAATTACAAATTCCCAAAGTACAGTTTATCTGCCGTGAAAGCTGCCATTGCATTTTATTGCATAGCTGCTGTATTTATATATTAAAATCTAGCTAGTGATCACTTCTCAGCTCTTTTTTCTTCTCAGCTCTTTTTGCTTCTCAGCTCAGTACAGCTCAGTTTCTGCAGTTTGCTAATGTTTACTAAATGTTTACTAAATTGCTGAGTTTCATATTGTGACGGACGGTTGCAAAGCCGCAGCCGCGTCCTTGAACCGCCCATGCAGAACATGCGATCACAATCGATTCTCTGCATCGATGCGGTTAAGATCGATAGAATCTAGATTGGTTGTGTAGGAGCATCTGCAGTCAATCTGGGCTCTCTCTTTTCTCAACAGAGAGCTAGCAATACTTAGGTGCAGGATGTCTTTTGATTTGTTAATTAGCTTGGGCCAGGCCTGTGTCCAGGGAGAATGTTTATTTTTAATTACCTCAGGCAGATGTCAATTGCCCACCATTTGGTGAGCCCTTTTCATACAGGGAGAGGAAGGAAGCTACTCACACCAGGAGGCTATTCCAAACCGCTTCCCACAGACTGACAGGCACCGCAAGGGCAGATGCAGGTATTATATAATTTTTTGCCTATTTACAGAATACCGTAAATAGGGTAGTTATGAGTAGAGTTGGGCCGAACCTCCGATTTTAGGTTCGCGAACCGGGTTCGCGAACTTTCGCGGAAGGTTCGGTTCGCGTTAAAGTTCGCGAACCGCAATAGACTTCAATGGGGATGCGAACTTTGGAAAAAAAAATTTATGCTGGCCACAAAAGTGATGGAAAAGATGTTTCAAGGGGTCTAACACCTGGAGGGGGGCATGGCAGAGTGGGATACACGCCAAAAGTCCCCGGGAAAAATCTGGATTTGCCGCAAAGCAGCGTTTTAAGGGCAGAAATCATATTGAATGCTAAATGACAGGCCTAAAGTGCTTTAAAACATCTTGCATGTGTATACATCAATCAGGTAGTGTAATTAAGGTACTGCTTCACACTGACACACCAAACTGTTCACTGAACAGAACAGGTATACAGTGGCGGGTTCACTGAACAGAACAGGTATACAGTGGCGGGTTCACTGAACAGAACAGGTATGCAGTGGCGGGTTCACTGAACAGAACAGGTATACAGTGGCGGGTTCACTGAACAGAACAGGTATGCAGTGGCGGGTTCACTGAACAGAACAGGTATACAGTGGCGGGTTCACTGAACAGAACAGGTATGCAGTGGTGGGTTCACTGAACAGAACAGGTATACAGTGGTGGGTTCACTGAACAGAACAGGTATGCAGTGGCGGGTTCACTGAACAGTACAGGTATGCAGTGGCAGGTTCACAGAACAGGTATGCAGTGGTGGGTTCACAGTACAGGTATGCAGTGGTGGGTTCACTGAACAGGTATGCAGTGGTGGGTTCACTGAACAGGTATGCAGTGGTGGGTTCACAGAACAGGTATGCAATGGTGGGTTCACAGAACAGGTATGCAGTGGTGGGTTCACAGAACAGGTATGCAGTGGTGGGTTCACAGAACAGGTATGCAGTGGTGGGTTCACAGAACAGGTATGCAGTGGTGGGTTCACAGAACAGGTATGCAGTGGTGGGTTCACAGAACAGGTATGCAGTGGTGGGTTCACAGTACAGGTATGCAGTGGTGGGTTCACGGAACAGGTATGCAGCCAGGGACAAGCTAAGCCTAACTAATCTTTCCCTATGAGAGAGAGTGTGCAGCAGCTCGCCCTACTCTCACTAATGCAGGCACACGAGTGACCGTAATGGTCGCCGCTGCCTGCCTTTTAGTAGGGGGGGGAGTGGCTCCAGGGGCTAGTGCAGCCTAATTGGCTACACTGGGCCTGCTGACTGTGATGTAGAGGGTCAAAGTTGAACCTCATGGTGCATTATGGGGCGAACCGAACTTCCGCAAAAGTTCGCCTGCGGGACGCGAACGCGAACCACGGAAGTTCGCATGGAACCGTTCGCAGGCGAACCGTTCGGCCCAACTCTAGTTATGAGAGCAGTATCATTGGATCCGTAGGGTCATGCTGAATCTCTTGATACCAGACGAGAGGGGCCCGGGGCCCCTGCAACCCAGTTATTAAACTTCTCAGGAACTGAATCCTCTACCCTAAGCAAGTTTGGTATCATATGAACTGGCATATTCTGAGGTATATGAATATGTGATAGTCATGTGTGTGCGGAAATCGTAAGCTGAGATATGACAAATATCATATTTGGTGGGCATGGGAAACCCACCCAGGGAGCTAACCTCCCCTGTCCAACCCCTGGGCTGTACTTTGTTCAAAAGTGTCTGCAAAGGGACTCCTGCCTCATTCCTGCATTTTCCACCTTCAGGACAGCTGCTGCCACTTTGAGTGATTAGTGGCGCTGGAAAGCTGGAGTTCGGCTGACATATCGATAAGGGCCTGTTTCCACTACATGCGGATTCTGGATGCAAAAAAACTGACTCCATTGAGTGCCTATGGGAAATCTGCATCAGACAAATTGCGTTCAGTGGAAACAGGCCCATAGGCATTCATTGGAGTCAGTTTTCTGCATCCAGAATCTGTGTGTAGTGGAAATAGGCCCTAAGTATTTGGTAAGCGGTGCGGGTGATTAGCAGGCCACAGCTTGTTCACTGAGTTAAAGAGTTCTTCGTCCACAAGTACATGTTCAGTTTATTGAGGTGCTTAGGAGATGCGTTGTACTTCTGTTCTCTTAAAGAGACACTAAAGAGAAAAAAATTATGATATAATGAATTAGTTGAGCAGTACAGATAATTACTAGAATATTAGTAGTAAAGAAAATATTCTCCTATTTTTATTTTCAGTTATATATTGGTTTTTTTTATAACATTGCATCATTCTCTAATATTTGTAGTTTACACACTACTCAGCATTCTAAATGATTTTACAGAGCAGGCCAGTGAACTTTTGAACTGTCCTCTGGAGAGAAAAAGAAAATACAATGACTGACAGTTGAGATAACAAGCTTCAGAAGACAGAGCTCTCTGCGACTTTGAAAGTCGTGGAGCTCAATGGCCCTTTTGCATAAATAACAACTGGAGTTTCTGAACTCTTCCTGTACTGGAAACAATATTAGACTCATGTCTCTGCTCCTAATGTTTTATTTCTTAGCTGTACTACACATACAAATCATTATTGCTTCAGTGTCTCTTTAATATCTAGGAGGTTTGAATCAGGATGTGATTCAATCCTGATTCACAACTCCTTGCTTTTACTCATGGCTAACACGGTACAACACTCTACTGCTTTTTAATATCTAGAACATATCTCCTTTTCTTGAATCTGTAGATATGTTTAGGGCCGGTCCTTGACTTTGGCGGATATTCACATTGAGCTTATTGATTGGCACAATGACGGTGCTGTGGTCCCGCCCCCCCCC